>NC_056740.1:483725636-483788136 GCF_019279795.1 Protopterus annectens
TTTAGAATGGCATAAGAAGCTTGATATATAATCATTTTGGAAGACGTACACATTTTGACTATAACAGAAAAATTACAAACTGAGCAATTATGGGGAGGCAATGTTGTCTGGAATCTAAGAAAAGATAGAATTCTAGAACAGGAATATTATTGAAGAAAACAGTAAAATATTAGATGTGACATTGGTAGAGATGGGAAGAACAGCAGTTTTGGATATAAGGTGGAGAGAGCAGGTATATAGGATGATAGCAATTTACGCTTATGTTAATAAAAAGGATAGAGAAAATCTCTTCCAGAATATTTTAGATTATGTAGCCATAAACATGGATATTATAGCAGTAAGTGATTTTAATTGTGACTTGAGAAATAGAAAGAGAAAGAGCAGTGACACAAATAAAACATTAGAAATAATAAGATATTGCCAATTATATTTATGGAGATTTAATGGAGGACTTTTAAAAGAAGAGAGTACAAAACAGAAATAAACTATTTTTTGTTATCTCAAGGATCAAAGGAAAGTGTATAAGAAACAGGATTTTCAAATTGTTTATCTATCTGGATAGAAATAATAGGCTATGAGTGCTATATAAAGCTAGGAAAAGAGATGAAAAGAATAAATAAGGCAAAATAGGGTGAGAAAGAAACTTTGATAGTGAAGACATTTTAGAAAGATCATATGGATATGAAAAGATGGCTGCTCATATTGGTGGATAGCCTTTAAAGAAAAATATATGAAGTGTTATATACATTGGGAGGTTAGAGAAGAAAATAAAATAAGGAAAATTATAAGAGAAAAGTCGAGAGTTATTTTCTACTTTGGAAAAGAACGATAGAGAATATTTTTCTAAACAAAATGACCTGTACAAATTAAAATAGGCAAAAATCAAATATTTGTATATGCAAAAGTATTTTTTTGCAAGGAGAGAAAGTGGAGATAGCTCCATATTTAGTTGAAGGAGATCACACAGTAATGAAAGAACTGAAAGATAAAACTGGTATGATGCAAAGTAGACAAGAAAAAGCAATGGAAGCGGTGACAAAAAATGTAAAGGAGACATTTCAAAAGAAATGCTCCTCCAGAATGGAGAGATGGGAATTAAAAGTATTTTCACAACAAGATAATGAACAGATCGAAAGAGAAATATGTTTGGAAGAACTGAATATAATATTATGAGTAGTTAATATGGAATGAGCAGCAGGACTTGATGGTATAGAATATCAAATGTATAAAAATTTGGAACCATAGCTGAAGAAATGTTTTTCAACGGTATTAAATGAATGACTAAAAGGATTCAAGTGCAAAGAATTATATTGAGGGGTAATGAAATTTATATGGATGAAAGGAGATAGACATGATATAAAGAATTGGAGACCAGTAGTAATGAAAAATATAGACTACAAAATTTTTGTGAAGATAATTCAGAAAAAAATGGAGACTAAATTATCAAGGTCATAGATGACATGATATATAGTGTAAGAGGCAGGGGTTGTCAGAAATTATTATTAGGCAGTTAGTAGATAACATAACTGAAAGGAAAATGTAAAAATTATGACAGGTGACATAAAGAAAGCATTTGGTACTATACAACATTCCAAATTATGGGAAATATTTTGAATGTATAATATAAGTGAAAAGATAAATGTGCATGTTAGTGCTTATAAGTATAATATGATAAACATTTTAGTAAATGGTTGGTTAAGTAAGGATATAATCATTAAAAAGAATTAGACAAGGATGTCCATTGAGCAGTACAATATTTACATTAGTATTGAATGTAATAGTAGATCACATCCACCAAGAATTTGAAAATGCATCTTATATAAATCAGGAAGACATTGAAATACCCATTATGTTATCATAAGTGGATGACATTATAATTGTGTCCAAGGATGTGAAAGGAATGGAGAAAGTATTAGATAGTTTGAATAAGAGTCTAAATACAATAGGATTTTGTTTAAACAAGAAACAAAGTAAAGGATTGGTATACAATGGAGAAATAGCAGGAATTGAGTTTAAACCATGAAATGGCAGTTTTAGGGTTATGTGTCGGGGTACAAAAGGTAGTAGAAGTAGAATGGAGAAGGATGATAGAAGTGATACATGTGTAAATTTTGGAGTCCCTTTAAATTATCATTTAAAAAAGATACATTTGATAAATTCAGTATTAATGGCAATAATTATGTATCTGGCAAGTGTTTTTGGTTTACCATTAACATATGAAAAGGAATTGTGTACAACAGTTTTTGCATTTATTTGGGGTTCAAGGCTTAACCAGCGAAGAGAGGTACATTGTATGTTAATATAGGAGAAGGAGGTTTAGGTTTGATTAATACAATCATATATGCTAACTTGTTAAATTTGTATAGCATCCTGAAATGTATGAAGGAAAATAAATAAAGTTTGCTAAACAAAATATTAAAAAGGTTTAAATACAGAAGAGGACAGGAATCATTGCAGAGGTTTTAAAAAACAAGCTATAAATGAAGAATTTAACAATTATCAGGAAAAGATATTATGTTGGAAAAGAAATGTAAATAATATTGAAGAAAATACAAAAGTGTGGCAAGAAAATATTATGAAAAAATATTATTATATGTATCTTTGGAAAGACATGGAAGAAATGTTAGGGCAGTAAAGGCAAGAATGCTAATATGCATATATGTGTTAGAATCTCAGGACTTTTTGTGGAGACTGGGAATAAGAAAACTGACAGCTAAACTATATATGATGTATAAAAGAAAAGAAGATAGAGTATGTAGTTAGGTTTACCTTTTTATAACTCGAATTACAGTGGTTCGAGTGCTCATATGAGCGACTCGAAACCACGAAAATGTAAACATCGACAGTCCTGAATGTTTGAAAAACAGCAAATCGAAAAGCAGATTTGCTGTTTTTTGAACATTAATGTCGAACAAAAAAAAAGAAGTGTAAAGCAGGGGGGCAAGCACCCCTGCACCCCCCCATGTGGGGGGCTGTCCCCCCCCTACTTTATTATTCTAACTCCGAGATAGCACTACAGTGGGGAAAGGAACCATTTCCCGATCCCCACTATAGTGCAATCCACCCCAGAATGTCAAATGTGCACTGAGTGAATCTCACTGTGCATTCGCTCATTGCACATTCAAACCTTTTTCCATTCGGTGTTTGCAAATCTTGCAGACTGCCTTTTGCACAATTACTATTCGCCAGTGTGCAATACACACATCTAAAGATAAACCATGTAATTATTGTAAATAACTTGAGACGACTGAACATGTATTTTTAAAATGTAAAAGAATTTTAGAAGTGTGGAAAATTGATAGATATACACTATTTTGAAGATATAAAGAGTGTGGGAGACATAAACATGGACATTTTTGAATATGGCTATTATGGTAATAAGACTAGGGAATAAGTACATAAAACAGATAAAAAATGTTTATGGTTGTATGCGTTCTATGGAACCAAAGTGTAAAGGAAATAATGTTTAATGAAAGATGGGATTTGGCAAAAATATTGGAAAACATAAGATTTTGACTATGAAAAATGGAATGGGGGTCTAATAGACTGTATAATAAGCAGAAAGCTGAAGTGCTTAAAATATTGTAAATAATAAACATGGCGTAAATATTGTATGATTGTTGTAATTAAGTATTTCAATAAAGGACCCTTATTCATTTTGATAGGTTCCATGGGATCTTTTACATCTACATGGCTATCACCATCTCATGCAAATGAGGCCTCAGTTAAACATCTCGTCTGATGGATGACACACTCAGGAATGTAGCATTCCCATCTGCTGCACAGCAGAGTCAGAAAACCATCTACCTAGCATGGGAATAGAACCCACAGTCTTCTGCACCAAAAGTGAACATGCTAGGTGTTGTGCCACTGACACTGCATATGACAGTATGTGTTCTAGGAGGCTGATAATATCACGTTCTTCTCTCCAACCTCATTTACTTGCACATAGACACTGGAAGCAGGACTGTGTAATATGACATGTTGGCACAGAAGTGATGTAATTGGTTCTAAGCAAGCTCATTGGTTTAAAGACACAGCCATAGCAAACTTATGCATAAATATATCTACTGTATCAGAGGCATGATTTACTGCTTTCAAGTTCGTTGGTTCTGCACTGTTATTCCAGTCTTCCCTGTTGTGGTAAGATACTACAGGGAGCTAAGACTTCTTAATCGAAATGCTTATAATATGAATGCTTTGCAGAAACAACTATAAACACGTTTTTGTAAAAATGTCTAATAGAGTAACACTTTACCCAGTACGAGATTTAGAACTTTTGACATGACGGTAGAAGGTAATCTGCTGCTAATATGGTAAGGATGCTATTTTGTGACAATAACTTGTATCCCTATATCTGGAAGCTGATCTCAGAGATAGAAAACCACAAGGAATAAGGCAACACAAAGTACATAATATATTTGTTATTATGACCTTTTTAAAGAAAGGCTTAACAAATGCCACTTATTTCATAGCCCGTTTTGTTAGTGTGTTTGTGCGTATGTGTAAATGCATGCACACGTGTTTGTGATGTCTTCTCTGCCCACTGAAATAATCTAAACAGATTGCCTACAAATGTCTGAAATTGTCTTTATTTTATAAATGCATAAGTAAGTCAGGACATAAACATTGACCAAATAATATAACTAACAGTGCTTGCCACAGCAAGTATGGCATATTGTATTTTCCGAGAATCGTTTTAATTTTTGTAAAAGTGCACAGGAAGAGAACTGGAAAAATATTGTGACCAACTCCACACAGTCAAGTAACAGGTATACCTTTGAAGTAGGTGAACACATTTTTTAATACTGGAGAGGAAATATGTTCATGAGTCAGAGAAAAATTGGTTGTGCATCTATAGAATGTATAGGTTTATAGGTGTGACTGCCAAGTGTATGTCTGTTGGCCTTCAAACTCAGTATCTGTAACCCCTTGATGTGACCATTTGTTTAGCAATCATAATTTGATGTCTATTCTGTAAAGCCTCATGGTACTGCATATATCAAGATTAAAGATGAGGTCGCTGCTATTGAATCAGATGTGCATTTCTGTTGATCGTTGCAGAGAACCTCTGCATTACTCAGTTTGCAATCATTAGTATAGTTACTTATGCAGTTTTGTTGCTTATGTTTATTTCTGAGAAGACGAGTTTGGATATGAAATGGCCATAGTATAGAGCCTCTCAGATACCCCTGGTAACCCCTGAGGGGATAGACAAATAACTACCCACCCTGATATTGTATCCTTCTGCTTAACCTTCTCAGATACCCCTGGTGTAACCACTGTGGGTATAGACAGATAACTAGCCACCTTGACATTGCATCCTGCTGCTTAATCCCCTCTGATACCCCTGGTAACCCCTGTGGATATAGACAGATAACTACCCATCCTGACATTGTATCCTGCTGCTTACCCACTCAGATACCCCTGGTAACCCCTGTGGGGATAGACAATAACTACCCATCCTGACATTGTATCCTGCTGTTTAACCCTCTCAGATACCCCTGGTAACCCCTGTGGGGATAGACAGATAACTACCCACCCTGGCATTGCATCTTGTTGCTTAACCCTCTCAGATACCCCTGGTAACCCATGTGGGTATAACCAGATAACCACCCATCCTGACATTGCATCCTGCTGCTTAACCCACTCAGATACCCCTGGTAACCCCTGTAAGGATAGACAGATAAACATCCATCCTGACACTGCATCCTGTTGCTTAACCCTCTCAGATACCCCTGGTAACTTCTGTGGGGATAGACAAATAACTACCCACCCTGACATTGTATCCTGCTGCTTAACTCTCTCAGATACCCCTGATAACCCCTGTGGGGATGGACAGATAACCAGCCATTCTGACATTGCATCCTGCTGCTTAACCCTCACAGATACCCCTTGTATCCCCTGAGGTATAGACAGATAACTACCCACCCTGGCATTGCATACTGCTGCTTAACCCTCTCAGATACCCTTGGTAACCCCCTGTGGGGATAGACAGATAACTAACTACCCTGACATTGCATCCTGCTGCTTAACCATCTCAGAAACCCCTGGTAACCCTTGTAGGGACAGAGAGATAACTACCCATCCTGACATTGCATACTGATGCTTAATCCTGTCAGATACCCCCTGGTAACCCCTGTGGGGATGGACAGAAAACTACCCACCCTGACATTGTATCCTGCTGTTTAACCCTCTCAGATACCCCTGGTAGCCCCTGTGGGGATGGACAGATAACCACCCATCCTGACATTGCATCCTGCTGCTTAACCCTCTCAAAAACCCCTGGTAACGCCTGTGGGGATAGACAGATAACTACCCACCCTGACATTGCATACTGCTACTTAACCCACTCAGATACCCCTGTAACCCTTGTGGGGATAGACAGATAACTACCCACCCTGACACTGCATCCTGATGCTTAATCCTCTCACATACCCCTGGTAACCCCTGTGGGGATGGACAGAAAACTACGCACCCTGACATTGTATCCTGGAGCTTAACCCTCTCAGATACCCCTGTTAACCCCTGTGGGGATGGACAGATAACCACCCATCCTGACATTGCATCCTGCTGCTTAACCTTCTCAGATACCCCTGGTAACCCCTGAGGGGTAGACAGTTAACTATCCACACTGACATTGTATCCTGCTGCTTAACCATCTCAGATACCCTTGGTAACCCCTATGGGGATAGACAAAAAACTACCCACCCTGACATTGCATCCTGCTGCTTAACCCTCTCAGATACCCCTGGTAACCACTGTGGAGATGGACAGATAACCAGACATCCCGACATTGCATCCTGCTGCTTAACCCTCTCAGATACCCATGGTAACCACTGTGGAGATGGACAGATAACCAGACATCCCGACATTGCATCCTGCTGCTTAACCCACTCAGATACCACTGGTAATCCTTGTGGGGATAGACAGATAACTACCCACCCTGACATTGTATACTGATGCTTAATCCTCCCAGAAACCCCTGGTAACCCCTGTGGGGATGGACAGAAATCTACCCACCCTGACATTGTATCCTGCTGCTTAACCCTCTCAGATACCCCTGGTAACCCCTGTGTGGATGGACAGACAACCACCCACCCTGACATTGCATCCTGCTGCTTAACCCTCTCAGATACCCATGGTAACCCTTGTGGGGATAGATAGATAACTACTCACCCTGACACTACATCCTGCTGCTTAACCCTATCAGATACCCCTGGTAACCCCCGTGAGGATAGACAGATAACTACCCACCCTGACATTGTATACTGATGCTTAATCCTCCCAGATACCCCTGGTAACCCCTGTGGGGATGGACAGAAATCTACCCACCATGACATTGTATCCTGCTGCTTAACCCTCTCAGATACCCCTGGTAACCCCTGTGGGGATGGACAGACAACCACCCACCCTGACATTGCATCCTGCTGCTTAACCCTCTCAGATACCCATGGTAACCCTTGTGGGGATAGACAGATAACTACTCACCCTGACACTACATCCTGCTGCTTAACCCTATCAGATACCCCTGGTAACCCCCATGAGGATAGACAGATAACTACCCACCCTGAAACTGTATCCTGCTGCTTAACCCTCTCAGATACCCCTGGTAACCCCTGTGGGGATAGACAGATAACTGCCCACCCTGACATTGCATCCTGCTGCTTAACCCTCTCAGATACCCCTGGTAACCCCTGTGGGGATAGACAGATAACTACCCACCCTGACATTGCATCCTGCTGCTTAACCCTGTCAGATACCCCTGGTAACCCCTATGAGAATAAACAGATAACTACCCACCCTGACATTGTATCCTGCTGCTTAACCCTGTCAGATACCCTTGGTAACCCGTATGGGGATAGACAGATAACTGCCCACCCAGACATTGCACCCTGCTGTTTAACCCTCTCAGATATCCCTGGTAACCCCTGTGGGGATAGACAGATAACTACCCTTCCTGACATTGTATTCTGCTGCTTACCCTCTCAGATACCCCTGGTAACCTCTGTGGGGATAGACAGATAACTGCCCACCATGACATTGCATCCTGCTGCTTAGCCCGTGTTTTTCCATTTTATCACACACGAATTGATATTTAATAAGCAGTGTATAATGTAAATTCTTTGTTAAATGATGCTGTTACCTTAACAAACCCAAACTGACCAGCATTTAACAGAAGCAGCCCCCCCCCCCCCCCGTGTGTCTTTTTGGAAAATACCCATTGTGACTTTCTGTATGATTTTTACATAGAATACTGTTCAGATTGATGAGCTGAAAATTATTGGGTCTGATATAAACACAATCTTTACGAAATGATATTGCTGCAGTTTTCCACCATAGGTCAAACATATGCTTACATTCTAACATGTGGTTTAACACGGATGACAGAAAGTTAATGATGTTTTCTGGAATTCAGTTTTGCAAACTACTGCCAATATTGTCTGATGCCACAGAATTTGAGTTTTTAAATTTCCTTGTGGCAGCATTTGCCATATTTATTGTGAGGTTTGCTTCACATTTTTCTGCAGATACATTCAATATCTTCTGAGGTAGGCTCATCACTTCATTCTTTATCGATAACGTATTCTGTTCACAATTCTCACTTTAAGTTTTCTGTTGTAACTAAAAAGTACCTTATTATTGTTTTCAATATTTCAGATCAAGTCTTTTGTTAGATATAGAAGATGTGATGATAAAAGTTAGTAGCTAGTATTACCTCTGTTTTGTTTATTATGTAACAAGGGTGATGTTATAACAGGGGTAATTTTAGGCAGCCAGGTGCTATCTCTTTGTACTTTATATCTTGTTAGTTTTATGATTCTACTAAAGTTTTTTCGATTTGTTTGTGTGCTTGCTTCGTAAGAATATTTGTACATGTATGCAGAAATTAATAATAGCATAATATTATGCTAAGCAGATTTTAGCCTCTCAGCCTGCATTCCTAAATATAGCATTTATTGCATAATAGTTTCCTTTCATAATGTCCAGAGTGGATAAATTATTTTTCACGTGTTTGATTTTACTTAAAGCTGATGGTTTGTTCTATATCATTTAATTGCAGGCAGTAGATCCGTTGGTGTGGAGCAAAAAAAAAAAAAAAAAAACAACATACTGCTGTCATTATCTGGATTATGTACTGTTCCAAATTATTTTGGTCAACATAGTTATATTTATTTGATAACTGATAGTTTACCCCATGAGTATAGGGGTAGTTAAATGCCCCATAACGATTGTTCTTTCATTAATTTTTATAGGCTGGTGCTTAGTCAGGAATTCCTTATGTTCTTTAAGGTACTTAGTTGGTGCATGTAGAGTCCTAATAATACTTTATTCAGTACCATTGATATTAATTATTATAGGAAGAATTTCTACTTCCATGTTTTTTTTTTGGCTTCTTGTTTTAGATATTCTTTTACAGAAATGTGAGATACTGCCACCTGTCTTATAATATATGCAGTAAGGAATGGAAGTATATGCTGGAATTTGTGATAATCTTTGATATCAGTGAAATCTAAGTAGAAGTTTTATAAATCCTCCATTTCACTGTTGAGCCTTTTAGAATTTAGAAAAGTCAGTATCATATCTGATTTTTATTTTTTTTCTCATTTTTGTTGTGGAATTTGAAGAGTTCTAAAAAAAGAATGGAAAATGTTCTACGATTCCGGCTCCTGAGTGAGAGAGGTGAGGCACACTGAGTACATTTAATTCCAAAACTAACAGATTCTGGCTGTTCAATGACGTTATGTCCTTAGCTACTCATTCACTGCCACCAATTTGCATTTCTGTTCACGTGCACATTAGCTAATGGGAGGAATTTTCTAAGCAAATATGTTTCCTACACTTGCTGGGATGTTCTGTAATCCAGTTACATATCCAAGAGGCAGGACCTTCTTAGACTGTTCATTCCAATGTAAGCAGTGACTTCTTTCGGCTTTTCCCGGTTAGGGGTCACCACAGCAGAACTCCGGTCCGCTCATGATTGGCAGTGTATTTTTATGGTGCTGAGTTGCCATCCTGACGCCCAACCTTCAACGAAGGCATGCCCATTCCTGCTTGCACCTACCTGCATGTCTTTAACGTCACTCAACCGCGGGAAGGACATGCAGGCCCCACAGCCGAGCACTAAATGTATCGTAATTAAATATAATCCTTTTATAATCTTTTGGAAATGCCCATAGTTTTGGTCCTATGCAATATTCAGTGAGATATACAACTCTTTTAGTCACAGTGGTGTCATCATTTACTAAGACATTTTCGGGCTGCCTAATGGACATTTGGGTCTGGCTTAGTTCACTCTGAACTCTGGTACTCTGTTATTATGAATTCTTCTCATTACTACATTACATTACATTCCCTCACTTCGCTTGGGGTCACTGCACTCACCCTGCCTCCAAATTCCATCTGCCACCCCCCCCACACCTAATCGTAAACATCACTATCTCCTCCCCCTACTAGCTTTCAGCCAATCCATACCTTTCTTTTTCCCTAAGAATTTCTCAGTACACTTCCCCACTGCCACTCCCAGTCAAACCTTTCTCTGCACCTTTTTCTCCCCCTTCTAAACTTTCTAACAGAACACACACTTACCTCACAAGTCCCCAGTAATACTACACTCCTATCATTTTGCTTACTGTCAAAATATCCACCTACTGTCCACCTGTTACTGTCGTACCTATACAACTCTACTCCTCACTGCCACCCCATTACACACCTTACAATGCAGTCACCCGATACATATCTTCTAATCCTAGCGCTTCTCTCCATACTCTTCGATCCATTAGTAGAGCTCACTGTCCTGAACCCCATCTCCTTCTCACCCCATTATTCCACCACATCCACCTCACATCCTGCAAACCTTACAAGCTCTATGTACGCATGTCCCAGCCTTTATCTAATTAAACCCCTCTTCCGGTACAAACTAAAAATCACCCCTCTCATACATAAAATCCTCATAACCCCAACAGGCTGCACTATCAAATCCCATCAACAACACAACTCCAAAACTCCAACAAAACAAGATCCTTTATCTTATTTATTTACCTTCACTTCTTTGCCTTTATCAGGAGGCATTCACCCCAGCCCAGGACCCACTGCAACTAATATGTCCACAGCCTCACTTGGAACTTATTCACACAAAACTATTCACTTGGTAACAATAAATATTAAACATATTCAAAACAAAATCCCCAGTTTTCATGCTTGGATTTTGCATAATCAACCTGACATCATCTCCATCACTGAGACCTGGTTAAAACCATACATTAAAAACTCTGAGTTTCTCCCCCAGGCTATCAAACTATAAGATCCGACAGACCTAACAAAAAAGGAGGCAGAGTAGCTCTAATCTTCCGTAACTCATTCAACATAGTATCCTACACAAATCCCATTCCTCAGTTTGCAAATGCAGAAATTACCATTGCTCTCCTAAAAATTAATAACTACAAAAATCTCTGCATCATAGATCTCTACATACCCCCTGGAAACAACATCCCTCTACTAGATGAAATCTAGCCTAGATCTCTACTAACATTAAAAACAAAACTCTTATTCTATGTGACATAAATATAAATTGGATAAACCTGAACTGAGACTCCCATAACCCAGTATTAACCTATTCAACTTCACCTAGCTCATAAACACCCCTACCACATCTAACAACTATAACACCTCAGGATCCATCCTAGACTGGATTCTTGTCTCCCACCCCAATAAAATATCTGAAGTAGGCACACTTCCAGACATGCGAGTGACCATCTCCCCACCTGCAGTCACTGCTCCACTTCAGCCCTCAAAATCAACACCAGTACAAACAGTCAAGGAACCTAACTGACTTCAGTCCTCTGATCTTTCAAAATCAAGACCAGTGCAAACAGTCAAGGAACCTAACTGACTTCAGTTGTCTGATCTTTCAAAATCAAGACCAGTACAAGCAGTCAAGGAACCTGACTGACTTCAGTCTTCTGATCTTTCAAAATCAACACCAGTGCAAACAGTCAAGGAACCTGATTGACTTCAGTCCTCTGATCTTTCAAAATCAACACCAGTGCAAACAGTCAAGGAACCTGACTGACTTCAGTCCTCTGATCTTAAATCAACACCAGTACAAACAGTCAAGGAACCTGACTGACTTCAGTCCTCTGATCTTTCAAAATCAACACCAGTGCAAACAGTCAAGGAACCTGACTGACTTCAGTCCTCTGATCTTTCAAAATCAACACCAGTGCAAACAGTCAAGGAACCTGACTGACTTCAGTCCTCTAATCTTTTTTGACTTCCTCAGAAATATTAACTGGCACATATTAAACACTTTTCCACTGGACAATGCAGTGGATTACTTCAGTACTACATTCCTGGGCACACTAAATAGCCTTATACCTCTCCACATGAGGCAGGTCAAAACTAACTACATTCCCTGGCTAAGAAAACCCACTAAACATTTGATGCACCTTAGAGATAAACCTTGGAAACTTTATCAAACCAACAAAAAATAAGACACACGGACACACTTTAAACAGCTACATAATCAAATAAAAAAGCTGTTGCACAATGACAAAAAAGTTCACTATACAAAACTGCAGGCCAGCCATAAACAAAAACTCAAAAAATTCTGGAACTCCATCTCATCTCTCCTAAATACTGGCACAAAAAACAATCCCTACCTCACCCTGACTGCCCTCCTCTTCAAATTGCCTCTCTCTTTAATTCATTCTTTAAAATCTCAATAGCAAACATTACTGCTAGCTTCCATCATGGGAAGGACAGCAAAAGTAACTTGTCTTTATCAAACACCTCCCCCCACCATCCCAATCTCTACAAACACCACCTCCACCCATAAACCTACCCCATTCTATCTCCAATTTCACTGTCAATCCCATTTCTACCACCACCATTAAAAGACCACTCCTCATACTCAAACCCTGTTCGAACTCTCCTGACAACTTACCCCCAGCATTTGCAAAGATTGCAGCTGAAGCCATTGCATTCCCTATCAGTATCCTAATCAAGAGATCCATCCAAGAATCTAACTTCCTCAAGTTATGGAAGAAAGCCTTCATTCTCTTTCTTTACAAAGGCAGCAAAAACAATCGTATCTCTAACTTTCAACCTATTGCTATCCTGTCCCCCATCTCTAAGATCTTGGAAAAATGCATTCACCTTCACCTTCAGCTAATGCCCTATCTACTTCAGAATCACCTCCTGTCCTCCACACAACCTGCGTTCACACCTGGCCACAGCACTACAACTGCCCTTATTTCTTTCCTGGATACTGTTAACAGAGCTTGTGGTAACAGGAACATTGTATCTACCATATTCTTAGATCTTTCAAAGGTGTTCAACACAGTTTCCCACCCTTTGTTACTATCACAACACTCTAACTTTGGACTCTTCCCCTCCCACACTCCACTGATTCTCTAGCTGTCTAAAAGACAGGCAACAAGCCGTCAAATTGCAAAACTCTATCTCTCCCTAGCTTCACACATCTACTGGAGTCCTTCAAGGCTCCATACTTAGTCCTCTCCTATTCAATATTTTCCTTAATAACTTCCATACATCCATTACCCATGTTATAAACTGAAATCATATCTGTAAATATCGGAACATTTAATTACTTAAGCAAGCTCTGTTTCCAATCTGATGTCTTTTTGCTTTTAATTGTGTCAGACCATGAGAATTGTGAGTCCCTGTTGGGAACATTACTAAACCGTTGTACAAAACGCATTTTCTTATATTTTCTAATGTTATCTAACTTGTTGTATAATCTAGGTAATATTGTCTATTGGAGCTTTTCTCCCGGGCCTCTGCTGAAAATGGACATGTATCCATTTGGACTATCCCAGTAAACAAATGTAAAATAAATAAATAAAATTACCAATGGAGACCTAATCCAATTTGCAAATGACTCTACCATAGTCTGCGTAGCTGACTGTATCTCTGAACTCCATCTCAAAACCCAAACAGCCTTCTCCACCACCAAATTCTGGATACTTAAAAACACCTAGCCCTTAACCCTAATAAATCCAAGATCATGATTTTCACCCCCCCAAAACTCAACCCTGTTAGACAAAGCCATGTTTAATGTGCAATCCCTATGTAAAGCACAAATACAAAATTGTCAACCACACAAAACTTATGGGATTAATCACAGACAAACAACTAAAATTTGATATTCACCAGCAATGAAACATAAAAAAAAAACCATCCAAGACTTGGAATGCTCTATAAGCACAACCAGTTCCTTGGCCCCTCTACCAAACAAACACTTGTCTCTGTTTACCTACTCCCTTCCCTAATGTATGGTTCCCTCTACTTACGACCTCAAAACCACTCAAAAAGCAAAGCTCGACACACATTGTAATAAAATTACAAAATTCACAACAAATTCTAATAACTTCACCCGTCACTGCACTGTTGTTCTCTCCCTGGAACTTCCAAACTACCTCAACTATCTACAACTTATTACTGCCCACAAACATATCTTCAAACCTTCTGATTGTCCTGCTCTCAGTTCTGTCTTCACTTTTTATCATCGGCAATGTCTTCAGGTTCACAAAGCTAAACTGCCACCAGGCCAACTTCTCTTCTGTTACTCTAGCCAAGATCTGGAATGCTCTGCTGTTAGTTATGAGAACAGTCCAAAACCCTGCCCACTTCAAAAATTCTCTCCACTCTTCAAAGGTTCATAGCTGTTTACTAGGCTAATGGCCCTGGGACCTTTACAAGCCTACCCCGTAGAAGTGCCCTGGCACTGTGCCGCCCATCGTTAGTTCCCAGTGCCTGTATCAAGTAGAGCCACTGGAGTGACCCCCGGGGTGAACTTTCGATTTCCCATCCACTCCTCAAGATTTCTCTTGAAGAGATCCTGTGAGGTGCTCTGCTTGACATGTATGGGAAGTCTATTCCAGAGCGTGGGCAGTCTCTGGGTGAGGAACCTGTCCCTCCAGCATGTTCTGTTGATTGTGGAAATGAGGTTGAGGTCTCTGGAGCGTATGGTGTGGAGGCACTGTGATTTCTTTAGATGTAGAATTTCTAACAGAGCTGGGTCAGACATGGCCGTGTAAGTCAAGCACAGATCACCTCTTAGTAGACGATATGAGACAGAGAATAGTTGGAGTTTTTTGAGTCTGTCCATGTAGGACATGTGTTTAAGGCCTAGGATCCTCTTTGTGAGGTACTTTTGTGGCCTCTCCAGCTGTTGCAGGTGTCTAGTGAGGTACATGCCAAATGGGGCATTATACTCTATGACTGGTCTAATGAGGGAAGAGTAGAGAGAAATTATGACCTCTTTCTTCCTGGATGCAAAACCCTTGGTAATGAGATGCGCCACATAGAAGGACTTTCTGACCACAGTGGCAATTTGGTGGTCGAAGGATAGGTTGCTGTCAACCTGTGTCCCCAGATGTCTTATAATGTCTTCAGTGGACTCCCACCAATGTGGTAATTAGTGGGAAGGGGAGCTGAGTTTTTCCCAAAGGGGATGACGCATTTTTTGGCATTAAGCTTAAGGCCATGGTTTTGACAGCAGTCATTGGTCTCAGTAAGGTCTTTCTGTAGGATGTCTGTATCACTTGAGGAGTTAATAATGGCTCCCAGCATGCAGTCATCTGTGAATTTGGTCAGCCAGAGTCCCTCCGTGTTGGCTCGGACTTCTGAGAAGTAGATGCCAAACAGGAGAGGACCCAGGACTGATCCCTGTGGGACTCCACCTGTGAATGGTCAGCAGTCTAACTTCGAGTCCGCTACTTTCACATTGTGGGTTATATCTGTGAGCCAGTTTGTAACCCACGTAATGATATAGGGGATGATGCCTAGTTTGCTGAGTTTATCAATAATTCCTGAGTGAGGAATGGTATCAAAGGCCTTGGCTAGATCGAGATAGGCTGTATGAACTGCCTTACCTTTATCCACCGCTCTGGTGACTGACTCAAAGAAGTAAACCAGGTTAAGCAGGCATGATCTACCTTTCACTAAACCAAATTGTGTGGAATCTAGAGTTTGGAGATTCCCTATATCCTTGTTAATTAAGTCCATGATGATGCGCTCCATAGCCTTACATATCAGAGTCATCAGGCTAATGGGACGATCATTTTCAGTGTCTGTAGTCACTCCTTCTTTATGGAGTGGGATGACTGTAGCAGTGCGCCATTCTGTGTGGACAAAGCGTTACATATTTTCTACCTGGACATGCTCCGGCGTTCAGCTACCTTGAATATCTATCCCTAATAATGTTCTCTCCCTCCACTTTCTATGCTGTGTATAATCTATAAATCTTCTACGCAATCCCACTGAACTGCTAAATGTGCATTCAACTTTGTAGTCCAATGTTGTTAGATAATGCTATACTACCAAAATGTTATTACAACTTTATTATCCAATATTGTTTAAATAATGCGTTACTGCCAATGTACATAATTTTATTTTTCAATTTGTTTTCTTTTTATTTGTCTGCTTTTTACTGTACTGAGGAGCTTTTCTCCCCGGGCCTCCATTGAAAACGGGCTCTGCATGGCCCAGTGGACTTTCCCGGTCAACAAACTGCAAATAAATAAATACTATGGTATAGTGGCTATGGGTATAGCTTAGGCTTCCAATACAAAGTGTAAGGTAATGGTGGTTTACTGTGTTTATTGTGGGAGCTTTCTGATTTATGTGCATGATTTTTTCCTTTTTTGCAGGGAGCTTATAGGCTGTGGAGGTACAGGTGTATTTTTTTGTGGGTGGGCATGTTCTTCCAAGTCTTTGGATGTATAAGCAGTAAGTGAGCATGTGTGCATTCGTGGTTTTGTGTGTGTGTGTGTGTGTGTGTGTGTGTGTGTGTGTGTGTGTGTGTGTGTGTGTGTGTGTGTGTGAGATGGACAGGTTGCAGAGAGTTTAGCCTCAGTTTTCTGGACATATTTACAGCTCAAACAGATATTTAAGATAATAGATAAGGCATACATTTCCTTGTAAGCATAAGGCAGGTCTTACACATTTCCTAAGAGAGTGATAATCTATCAAGTCTTTAAAAGTTAATTTATAATCTGCTGCCATTCTTAATCTAAATATCCTTTCTATGCAAAATGCAGTTGTGAGAAATGTGTACTGCCAGACAGAACCTAGTTTACCTTTGTCAAAGGACAGTAAAATTCTAAGTTTGGCAATGAAATTGTAAGTTCGGCATTAAGATTTATTTTCAAAAAGCTTCAGGTTTGCTCTCTGTGCTCAGCTTCTTTGTTAGGAAGAGCGGGATCATGCTTTGAAATCGTGATTATAAAGGAAGCTGGAAAATGTTCAGTGTTGCATAGGTCGAAAGATCTGAATGGGACGGAAACTGAAGTTTGTTTTAAGGGGAAGACCTTCACTACGCAATCTTGTAGTGATTATTATTAGGGCAAAAAAAAAAAAAAGTTAAGTGGGATCTGATTTTGAACTTCCCAAAAGAAGCAGACAAGTCAATGTCTGCTGGGTTTAAGAAAGTAAGTGGGGTGGAAGTGGGGGGCATAGTGGGTGAGGTAGGAAAAAAACTCCAGCGCATTCCACATTTGAAAACAAGTTAATCCATTAAGACTCATACAAAGAAATACAGGAATTTATTTCTGATTTCTGACCTGATGTCAGTGTAATAGATCAATATTAAGAAAACACAGTAAACAGTAAGTATAAGTGAGGAGATACAAAATACAGATAAACTACTCAGGTCAGTCAGGTTTTGCAACTGTCTTAAACATCAAGCGTTTTTAGTTTCCATCTCCTCCCACAATTCACAAGAAGTTAGTCCCCTTGCTTCAAAGGAAGAAATACAAAATTTGTTTTTTGTCCTAAACTTAGAAATTTTAAAGCTGTGAAAAATGTTTATAATAGCAGTGTAAAGTGTGAAAGAAAACAAAATATTTTAAGCATACAAATGACCAACAGTCAGAAGCAGCTGCCTGGTGCACTATATTGCCACCTTGGGTTTCTAAGCTTCTCCTCATACTGCTATGAGTACCCGCTGGAGCTCTTTCTCCCCTAACTCACCCAACATCTAGATCACATCTGCTGTGCTGTTCTTACTTGCTCTAGGTTGGGCTTCTCTTCTTCTCTCATCATAGGCTTTGTCTGGAGCAGTACAGCTTCAGTGGGGTTTTCTTAATTCAGAAGTTGCTGAAAGTACTCCTTCCATGTGTGCTTGATGTCCTGTGGACTTGTGAGCAGGTTGTTGTTGGCATCCCTTATGAAGAGTTTCTGATAACTATCTCCTTTATTGTTCTGTTTTCAATTTGCAACCCATTAGAGCTTTTTTGTGCTGTTTGCTCAGTCACTTTCTAGAAGCCTCTGATGCCTTTTTCTTTGCTATTGCATCATCTCTTTTAGCCTCTTTGTTGGCCAAATAATACTTGTGCTTACTTTGGGCCATCTTTTCTGTATCCCACTTTTTCCTGCGTTCCATTCCTTTTTTTGATGACTTCCTTGTCTTCTGCTTTATGTTACCAGCTTCCCTTATATACCTTATTTCAATACCTGGCTTGACTGCACACCTGTACAATAGTTCTCAGACGTGCTGCATTGATGTGCTGTCATTCTTCTGTAACTCCACCTGTTTACTCTTCTTCTGCAGGTGCTAGATGTGCTGTCATTCTTCTGTAACTCCACCTGTTTACTCTTCTTCTGCAGGTGCTACAGTCCTGAGTATTTCCTTAACTGTTGTCATTTCTCTTAGTCAGCTTCCAGGTCTTCAGCCTGGTCTCTGTTGACCTTAGAGCTTTCTCTGACCACTCCTTGCAGATGATTGTAGCAACCCAGTGGTTTAAGCTGTGGGCCAGCTGTTTCAATGGGAAAACATTACAATCCCTGATTCTAAGCCAATGCCCTTTCTTTATTAGGAGGAAGTCTATCTGAGATGCATGTTGGCCACTTTTGCATGTGATCTTGTGACTGCTAGGGTTGCCACCTTTTCACATGCCCAAAGTGGGACATTTTTGGTACAAAAGTCAAATTTTGCAGGGCAAAACATACCCACGGCCAGTAAAAAGGACAGAACTTCAGTTTTTTGCCTAAATAAAAGCTTATTCTTGTAGCATTTTAGTTCCTTATTCTGTTTCTTGTAACTAAAATGCTACAAGAATAAGCTTGTGTTTCAGATACAGAATAACTGTTGTATGTAACTATTACATAAAATATAGGAAATAATTTTGTCCTAAAATCTCAGGACAATTACCATTTTTTCAATTTTTTTGCAGGACACAACCACCCAAAGAGGGACTGTCCCTCGCAAAGTGGGACAGGTGGTAACCCTAGTGATTACCTGTCTTGACGAACCATGTGTTGGCCACCATCAGGCCATTAAGCCATTTGCCAGACAAAAGTCTGGAATCTTCTTCTTTATCCCTGTTGTCTCACCCATGTGAACCATGGCATTTCTCATATCCAGTTTTGACTGTCCCAATATGAGTATTCTGGTCCCCCATTATCAACACCAGCTTATATTATCCTGCTTTATTTAGCTGATCCTGCAACTGCAGCCTGAGTGCACTCTTTCCTTCACTGTCACAACCCTGGTGTGGGACATAAACTGAGATTATGAATACTGCCCTCTCATTACACTGAAGTCTGATTGCCACCTAAGACTTTTAAAAAATGCTGAAGATTTTAGAGAAGTGTTATAGAATGCTTTCATGGTAAGTGAAATATTCACATTCTTGAAAAGCATTATTTGTTGGTGGTGGAGCACATCCATACAGATGTCTCTGAAATAAAGAATCTCCCTTTCCACCCTACCCACAGTATAGTGTGTGTAAACGGCTGACGGATATTCTGAGTGCACTGATCACTTAAAAGATTGAAGACATTATTCATATTGTAGTGTTATAAACTTCTGGTATCTGTTTGCTTCATGTGCATTATTATGGATAAAGGTGCCTGCAGCTGAAAATGAACCTTAATTAACAATTGCTGGATTTTATTTTTTGGTTTCTTCACTCACAGGTTTGTTTATGTTCTCAGAAAGATTAGTGTGGTACAGTATGAACACTCTTAACTTCTGTCAGTTAGTGCTGTCACCCTGAAAGAATCTGCTTCTTAGCAACTGCTTGAATTACTTTCATTTTTTTTCCAGGAACTGACATTTTTGTGTTTGGAATTTCCAAGTCTGATTTATATAGTAATTTAATGGCTCTTGAGGCTGATTTTGCTACTTCTCCTGCATTTTTGTATCTGTTTTTCTGCTGTTGCATACTGTGAGCTCTCCAGTGACTTGCCTATCCATTTTTTCACCAATGGGTAAGAGCCTGGTGAATCAGATGACCATCTAACCAGTCATCACTGTTTTGCTTCTTTGTTTATTGCCATCCCCATTACCCTTTCTGCAGCTGACATATACCACCCCATTACCCTTTCTGCAGCTGACATATACCTCCCCATTACCCTTTCTGCAGCTGACATGTACTTCCCCAGTAACCTTTCTGCAGTTGACATGTACTTCCCCAGTAACCTTTCTGTAGCTGACATGTACTTCCCCAGTAACCTTTCTGCAGCTGACATATACCACCCCATTACCCTTTCTGCAGTTGACATGTACTTCCCCAGTAACCTTTCTGCAGTTGACATGTACTTCCCCAGTACCCTTTCTGCAGCTGACATATACCTCCCCATTACACTTTATGCAGCTGACATATACCTCCCCATTACCCTTTCTGTAGCTGACTTATACACCCCCATTACCCTTTCTGCAGCTGACACACACCTTCCCATTACACTTTATGCAGCTGACATATACCTCCCCATTACCCTTTATGCAGCTGACATACACCTTGAAATGCTGTTCCTTTTTGTGCATGCATGCTTCCTTATGTGCACCAGTTCTGGCAGGAGCACTAGATGCTATTTATGTGAGGTGAGAATCAAACATTGTACCTTTTGTCTGTGATGCAAACACCTTAACTGTTATGCCATCCACCAACCCCTCAAAATGAAGGCTAAGAGAATCAATCTTTGTACCACAGGTAGCTACAGCTTACAGCCTTACTCCTCTGTGCCAACTGCACAACATGTATTAGCATAAGATCACATGTTCTCACTTCTATTGGGTAGAACCTTCTGGTATATGACAGCGGATCACACCATCACCTCACCACAATGAGGAAGGGGAGCGGTCATTCGCCATGAACTCACCTGTCTCCAGGTGGTTCCTCTCACATCCATGCTACTGTTCAACCTTGGCTCATCCAGATGCAGCAGTGAAGTCTTCATTCCTGAACAGCAGGGAGTCAACCCTCTAACATTAAATTTCTTGTTCCTGAAAAAGAGTGTGATACCAGCTTAGTTCTGTAATATACCTGCACTATGTCTGACTAATTGTGCAGGTTTTGTATGCCATTAGCCATGCTGTACTCAGCAGAAAACTGACGGAGCAGTTTGCAATTCTCTGTTGATGATGTATCTGGAAACTCTCCAGATCTTTGCATTCCGGTTAGGTTCTTTAAGTATGAGATTCTGAGATGGAACATTACCTGTGGAACATTCTGTACCCTGTAATGGATGCTTTGATGCACTCCCTAATTATAATGTTGCGTAGCTTCCTGTTCCAGTGAAATCCTCCTACAATTAGTAGATATCGATTCCACTCCTTGTTGCTTTTTTTTCCAGTTTTGATTACTAGCACTACCTGCATTGCTGTCTTCTTTTGTTTTACATTATGCTTATTTCTTACTTTCGTACAGTATTGTAAACATTCTGCTTATACCCAGGCATATATGCTGTGAGTGTTACAAACTGGCTCTTTTAGGATTTAACTATGTTTGGTATTACTTATACAACTTGTCTTGTAAGTGTTAGGTATTTGATATGAACGACTATGTTTTTTATTTATTGATTCATCTTTTTGTATTTTAATGTTTTTTTTGCGTGCTCTTACTCTTGTTTTTCTTACCATCTTTCCTTTTTTTTATGTTTTTTATTTATTAAGATTCATCTTTTTGTATTTTAATGGATTTTTTGCGTGCTCTTACTCTTGTTTTTCTTACCATCTTTCCTTTGTTTTTTATTTATTAAGATTCATCTTTTTGTACTTTAATGGATTTTTTACATGCTCTTATTCTTGTTTTTTTTTACCATCTTTCCTTTTTTTGTTAGTATTTTTCATTATTTATTTTTGAATTTGATGTTTTCTTGCTTAATGGTTATGTACTTGTGCTTAAGTTTAACTGCATTAGAATACTTGAATTTGACTTTTAATGTATTCATTCATACATTTATTCATTCATTGTCTAATTTGTCACTTAATCCTGCTCATTGATACATAAGAATCAGTGTCTATCCTGAGAGTGACCGGGTACAAGGCAGAGATACTTGCACTGAGTGGGATGCCAGTACATTATGGAGTTCACACACTCACTTTCACATAACATGCACTCCTAGGGGCTCTTTTGAAGAATACTAATTTATGTAGGCCCAACTTTAGGATGTTACATGAGGCAGGAACATCCAACAAAATCCACGGGGAAGAGGGAGAATGGAAATATACTCCACAGAAGATACCCCAGCTGAGAAACAACACTGTCTGCTGCATCACTGTTCCAGCCACATATACACCATAGATTAATTGTAATGGCAAATAAGTTAAAAATGCGTGATTATGCAACCCGTTTATTTTCTTTCTTACCACTTGTTATAAAATCATATTGTGCTGTAGCTGTTTATTTCCTGACAATGTTTTGCAGCCAGGATATTAGTTCTAGGAAACTGTTCTGGATCTCTGCTTTCCCTAGATAGTTAAGTGGTCTTGCTTTAGCTAGCTTTCCAGACTGCATATCATTTATTGAAAGTGGAATTTAGGACTTTATTTTTACAGTTTCCTGCTTGCATATTTCATTGTTATTTTATGTTTACAGTTTGTGCACTGTATTTGACATTTCTGAGTCAAATAAATCTATTAAGATGTATATTATGACAGGTTTTATATATGACAAATATCTTTAGACCTCTTCCTTTTCTCCTGCTTTGACAACTTCACACAGTAATTTACTTGATAGCATCTTAACAGGCTGATTGTGTGCAATAACATATTGTTTTATCCTTATTTTAGTAGGTTTTGCTATGTGTTGCGCATAGTTTTATATATTGCTCAGGTGATTAAGCACTGAAATGAAGTTGAACCTTATGTTGTCATCACTTGGAAATTCCCAGATGTCATAGGGTGGAGGATGGTATAGTTTGATCCGTTACCTGTAATGCCTTACATGGGCATGGGTAATGGGTTCCTTTGTAGTGAATGCTTTGAGACAGCTGCTAAATTTATGCCAGGGACTCTGGGGCATTAGTAAACTAGAGGGAGAGAGAGAGAGAGTGAAAGAGAAGGAAAGAGAGAGAGAATATGTGGTAAGGGTCGTGACCAGATGAGGACAGTGGCCTAGTTTTAGGGGCTGTGAAGACCTCTTTCTCTCACATGTAACTCCGTCCTCTTTGTAGAAGGAAGGATAGTGATGTCCCAAAAGGGGTGAGGGAGTCACAGAAGAACTGACTCACTTTTGTTTGTGTTGCTGGCAAATCTGTGGCAATGATCGAAAGGGTTTAGATTCATACATTTATAGATTTTCTAAGACCACTAGGCCTCATGACCATTCCCGCCTTGCCAGTGCCCTCCCTCAGGCAACACCTCATTTCTGCAAGAGAATACTCACCAATCCTAGAGTAAATTTCTGGATACCCATTCAGTCATTTAGTATATATTTAAAGGAGGATAGTCAGTTACACTGCTTAACAAGCAGGGGAAGTTTGTTTCAGAAAGGAAGTTTTTCATGGGTGCGTTTAATGAATGCAATAATGTTATTCATTTTCTTTGGAACACCTTTGCTATTATTTTTGATAAGTGAATAATTTAAGGAGTTTATTTCTTTTATTGAATTTCTTGTGATAGTTGGTTCTGGTAGGAACTGCTAGTTCTCAACATTTTTCTTAATGGGTGTGGAATTCCTTCGTGAAGCTTGCTGCTGTATTAAGGTCAGGGGGGTGCAGTCATAAGTGAATTTTGGTATTTTGTCACAGCATAAGTTGAAGTTAGTATGTTTCTACTCCTTAAATTCATTTATTGACCAGGTGACTGGGCTTGTCCGAGGAACATTCTCTGTCATGATAGGAAATCATTGCAGATACAGTGTACATGCTTAAAATTATTCAGTAGTGATTGACACTAAAAAAAATAATAATTAGTTTTGTGTTACAGCAGATTACAGAGCTGTAGAGAGTGGGTTGGGTGCCCGAGGAACACACCCAGTTGGAGCTCTCTGCCCTGCGGTTTGTAAGTGATTGTTATTACATAATGTAGCAAAGAGCTCACAGCTCAAGGACACCACAAACAAGATGTTTATTCAATAAATATAAACTTTTGCAAAACAGTGCTTTCTCAGATATACTAAAAAGTTTGAGTGTAGCAGCAGCAACTTTTAAATATATTCACTATAGGAATCACATGACTAGAATCAACCAATGACAGCAATGATTACATAACACATCTAAATCTTAAAGAGACAATGTTAAAAATGTTTAAAAGTACAGCCTGAACAATAACATCTATTTAACGGATCTAGATTTGTTTTTAAAACTGCTTTCAAACTCCCCATTTCATTCAATCCTGGAGGACAATCAACTCAAAATCTACAAATTCAGTTATACTGTTTTCTTTCTGTGTCCACAGAAATTTATCCCCACCCCTTGTACTAACTGATACTTGTTCTAAACCACTAAACTTAAAAGTATGTGTGCTGTCAGCTTATAATATATGCTCATATAGAGCATTTGTTTCAACATGTCTATGTATATCAGACAACAGCTGGCATACATGATTCTTCAGTTTTCTATTGCTTTTACCAGGATGGAAAGATTCTTTGTTTCACACATTGCAGGTACATTCAAATGAAATATTTTTTCCAGTATTTGGACGTCAAAATGACTTATCACTACTAATGTACTCACAAAACGAACAACTAACTACCTGTCTTCATTTTTGTTTTTCTTTGTTCTTTATAGCATAACATATGCCTCATATTAGCAGAATTCTTGTATATAAATTTAGGAATGAAAGAGATTTTGTCCATTAAACCTTCATAAGATCTTAAAATATTCTGTTTTCTATAAAAATGAGAAACATGTTTAGTATGTGTATTATACGTAATTGGAATGGACAAATCAAAACCCTCATTATTCGGGCTAACACAGTACCAGTAGTGAATTCATATCCCCAAATACAGGTTTAGCTACAGATGTCCTTAGCCCATCTAGTTGATTTTTCATATATTCTAATCTGTTAATACTGTAGCCCCTTACTTTAAAATCCTTTATAAGGCTGGGAATCACCTTATCATGTACATCTTCATCGGTGGTCCTTCTAGACATCCTACTCATCTGGCCATATCATCTGACCATGTACTATCTTGACACAAAAATGCCCGGGACGCATGTTAGTTGTATGAAGGTATGTAGAGTTTCTAATATCTTTTCTATAAATAGAAATCTCAAAGCCACAGCCATTATGTGTCAACAGACTGTCTAAGAAATATATCTCATGCTTAGACGTAGTCATTTTAAACCTCAAAAGAAGAGATAGTGGAGTTTAAGTAGTTTACAAATTTCTCCAGTTGCCCATGGGTGACACCACAAAGCAATAATGCATCATCTACAAAACACATGTAATGCAGTGCATTGGCATGGTATAACTCACAGTTTTTATAGAGAAAGTCATTTTCCCAAACAGATGAACTAAATTGTGGTGCAAGGCATTTAAATAAATGTACTTTTAATTTTCCCTGATTATCTGACTGAACCCCGTTTTGAAGGATGTAGTTAAGCATGCCTGCATGAGTTGTACCCAGATCATAGCTCTGATTCCTAACTGTCCATAACATATCCCTCATTCAGGAACATTGCCACCATAAAAAAACAGCTTGTAGAAACTATGTCATCAACTCTGGAAATGGGATAAAGTGATTAGACTGGAGATCCCAGATATCTTTTACCCAAAGCACCCGTGCCTTGATCCAGTTAATCCAGTGTAATCGATAAACACCCTGACAAAAAGTTACCCCACAGCCCTGAACTTACAAAAAGGGAATCAAATGTTCAATTTTTCCTCTCATTCCAGTTCCCACAACCCCTCATCCCAGACTTTGTAAGATGGGGTGGTTTTATGATATTAGTATGAGAGTCATTTAACTACCAAGTCTGTAAGAACCTTTACTGGTGTGTCGAGAGGTGTGCTGTGTTGTAAAACCATCCTACTGACACTCCTGCATAAGCAAACACATTAGGCAAACCAAAGTGTCCATAAATATGAGGTATAAAGATTTTGTTTCTGCTGATCCTGGGGGGGTGGGTTCCTTCCAAGATAAAGTCACCAATGAGCCTTTGTCAGGTTCCTGGAACCTTGGAAAAGGTGACTGAGAGAAGATGCCTCAAGAAGGTAGCAATGAATTATTAAGTGGTAACGTAATAACTCAATGCTACATTTAAAAGAACAGTTTGACAGTTTATAAGCTCTGTGATCCCCCTACACTGTGGCAGCCATGGCAGCTACCTTTTCCATCCTACAACTCTGGTAGAGGAAGAGAGTTATAAAAGCGGTTTAGACATTGTTTGTAACTTTATAATGTATGTGTAGCAAACAAGTAAAAACGTATAAAACAAAGAATAGCAATTTTATTAGTATGTTATA
This sequence comes from Protopterus annectens, assembly GCF_019279795.1. Lineage (NCBI taxonomy): Eukaryota > Metazoa > Chordata > Ceratodontiformes > Protopteridae > Protopterus > Protopterus annectens. The sequence continues at coordinate 483,752,299 of NC_056740.1, forward strand.
ACAACTAATAGTTGTTACAAGTAAAATCCACTCAGCTCTTACAAAATATACATAAAATATGTGCAAGTATAATAAAATTACACAAACATTACGATACATTAAACTTTCACAGTACTCCTTCAATACCATGTAATTAACATTGATCCACTTTGTACTTTACTTAAGCCCTTCTTCCTCATAGTCCCTCCTACTTTATTTACCTGCACCTTCTTTCCTGAATCATTTTGCTAACACCCCCCTGCTCTTCTCACCTGACCGTTCCTTACCCATAATGCTACCTCATCAGTGTCTTTCCACTGTCTATACTCTGTATGTGGTATACTCAGCACACATTTACATCAGCTGTTCTACTTTACCTTCATTACTTTACTCCAGGTATTCACTGCGCCACTTCCTGTATCTACCACAGTAAATACTCAGCACACATTTACATCAGCTGTTCTACTTTACCTTCATTACTTTACTCCAGATATTCACTGCACCACTTCCTGTATCTACCACAGTAAATACTCAGCACACATTTACATCAGCTGTTCTACTTTACCTTCATTACTTTACTCCAGGTATTCACTGCACCACTTCCTGTATCTACCACAGTAAATACTCAGCACACATTTACATCAGCTGTTCTACTTTACCTTCATTACTTTACTCCAGGTATTCACTGCACCACTTCCTGTATCTACCACAGTAAATACTCAGCACACATTTACATCAGCTGTTCTACTTTACCTTCATTACTTTACTCCAGGTATTCACTGCGCCACTTCCTGTATCTACCACAGTAAATACTCAGCACACATTTACATCAGCTGTTCTACTTTACCTTCATTACTTTACTCCAGATATTCACTGCGCCACTTCCTGTATCTACCACAGTAAATACTCAGCACACATTTACATCAGCTGTTCTACTTTACCTTCATTACTTTACTCCAGGTATTCACTGCACCACTTCCTGTATCCACCACAGTAAATACTCAGCACACATTTACATCAGCTGTTCTACTTTACCTTCATTACTTTACTCCAGATATTCACTGCGCCACTTCCTGTATCTACCACAGTAAATACTCAGCACACATTTACATCAGCTGTTCTACTTTACCTTCATTACTTTACTCCAGGTATTCACTGCACCACTTCCTGTATCTACCACAGTAAATACTCAGCACACATTTACATCAGCTGTTCTACTTTACCTTCATTACTTTACTCCAGGTATTCACTGCACCACTTCCTGTATCTACCACAGTAAATACTCAGCACACATTTACATCAGCTGTTCTACTTTACCTTCATTACTTTACTCCAGGTATTCACTGCACCACTTCCTGTATCTGCCACAGTAAATACTCAGCACACATTTACATCAGCTGTTCTACTTTACCTTCATTACTTTACTCCAGATATTCACTGCGCCACTTCCTGTATCTACCACAGTAAATACTCAGCACACATTTACATCAGCTGTTCTACTTTACCTTCATTACTTTACTCCAGGTATTCACTGCACCACTTCCTGTATCCACCACAGTAAATACTCAGCACACATTTACATCAGCTGTTCTACTTTACCTTCATTACTTTACTCCAGGTATTCACTGCGCCACTTCCTGTATCTACCACAGTAAATACTCAGCACACATTTACATCAGCTGTTCTACTTTACCTTCATTACTTTACTCCAGGTATTCACTGCACCACTTCCTGTATCCACCACAGTAAATACTCAGCACACATTTACATCAGCTGTTCTACTTTACCTTCATTACTTTACTCCAGGTATTCACTGCACCACTTCCTGTATCCACCACAGTAAATACTCAGCACACATTTACATCAGCTGTTCTACTTTACCTTCATTACTTTACTCCAGGTATTCACTGCGCCACTTCCTGTATCTGCCACAGTAAATACTCAGCACACATTTACATCAGCTGTTCTACTTTACCTTCATTACTTTACTCCAGGTATTCACTGCACCACTTCCTGTATCCACCACAGTAAATACTCAGCACACATTTACATCAGCTGTTCTACTTTACCTTCATTACTTTACTCCAGGTATTCACTGCACCACTTCCTGTATCCACCACAGTAAATACTCAGCACACATTTACATCAGCTAATCTACTTTACCTTCATTACTTTACTCCAGATATTCACTGCACCACTTCCTGTATCCACCACAGTAAATACTCAGCACACATTTACATCAGCTGTTCTACTTTACCTTCATTACTTTACTCCAGGTATTCAATGCACCACTTCCTGTATCTGCCACAGTAAATACTCAGCACACATTTACATCAGCTGTTCTACTTTACCTTCATTACTTTACTCCAGATATTCACTGCGCCACTTCCTGTATCCACCACAGTAAATCTATAAATACCACTTTGCCTTTGCATCCATCGTACATACATTGTAATAATGATCAATCTGAGCATGCTCACTAGCTTAATCCTCCTTCTTGTGCATCTTACAACCTGTCATATAAATTTGCTGTTGACATACACCTCATGTACTAACACATAATATGCAAACCACACAAGCACGCATTTCCAAAAATTACACCCACCCTATATAATGTATCCCTCATTTATTGGTACAAGTAAATTATTTGTACTTCTTCATCCACCCCTCAGAAAACAAGACTGTAAAAAGAGGACACATAACTAAACTACTTTCAAAATTATTACAGTACTCACCAAAATACTGTTATATGGAGACATACATCTCTAACCCTGAAGTTTTCCCCATCGCACCTCATACAACAAAACCTCAGCAGACATATTCCACATTAAAAAATCAACATAGTTACTATTAGCCTTCATAGTATATGCAATAAAATAATTGAAGTCCATACCTGGATCTCTCATAAGACTCCAGATATCCTAGCCATCACTAAAACGTGGCTTAAACTCAACTTAAAACATAGAAATAGCACCACCAGCCAATAACTGTATTAGGGCAGACTGAAAACATAAAGAGCAGGAGGCATAGCCATTTTGTACCCAAATTCATATGAACTCTCACATAACCCACAGTATACCAAACTTCCCAAATGCTCACCTTCTTATGTCTTTCCTTAAACTGAACAACCATAAAAAACTGGGCTTAATAGTTCTATACATTGACCAGGAAACAATTTGACCTTACTGGAAGATACTGTGTACTGACTGTCTAATATTCTCTCAAATAAGAAAGTAATAATAGCAGACATCAATGATGACTGCAAAATCTTTTTGCTCAGATTTTCTTTTCAAAAGCATGGATATCTGTGGTTTCACACAACTCATAACTACTCCCCCTCGATTTAACAAAAATAATAACATACAACATTAGATTATGGTATCTGACACCCTACCAAATATATTTCTTCTGGACTCTTCATAATTCCCTCAAAGACCACCTTCCAGGGTATACTAGTACACTTATTACCCACTAACGTAATTCATAAATTATCAAACTTTACATTTGGCACATTTACGTCGACCCTAAAATCATTTAATTGGTCCAACCTTTAGTTGAGGCTGTTCATGAATTCGGTACACCGTTCCTAAGTGTGCTCAATTGCAGTGCTCCATGACGAAGGAACATAATAAAAGCTAGCCATGATCCTTGGCAAAGAAAAAGTACTAAATAACTCATGCAAAACACACACAAAGCCTGAAAAACATAGTTAAAAGACAACTTATGGCAAAACCTACAAAACTTCAAAAAGCTATGTAATCTCCCCCAAAAACAGATTAGCACCGATCAATAAAAAGGGGTCTATATTACGACGTCAAACGCACAGGTGTTCAAACATTGTAATATTGAATCCATATGTCCAAAATATGAAAATAGCGAAGCGGCGGAACACCGATTTTTTTCCCAGGGAAAAAAAATCTGTGGGCTGTTTTCGCGGCTTTGCTATCTCCTCCACAGAGTTAGTATATTTAAGTAGGGAGTGGGGGGGGGCACAGCCCCCCACATTGGGGGGTGTTGGGAGGCGAAGCTCCCCACATTAGTATAAGTTTAAAGTGTACATTTTTTTTTTAATTTTTGTACTGGAACAGGGATTTTTTTCACTGGGGAAAAAATTGCTGTACTGTGTGTTCGTACTTCTTGCATTTCGAACTTCCTGGTTCGATATTACATTGTTCAAACACTTGTGCATAAAAAGTACTATAACCATGTTCAAAAACACAGACACAACCCAAAGACATTCTCATCTTCTGTCCAGGAAATGTTACACTGTGGAACTAAACCTCCACTCTGTTCTGTAATAGAAGTAGCATCCCTGTTCAACTCACACTTCACCGACTCCTTCTATAACCCACAGTACACATCATTCTCATCCTACTAACTTGTCAACTTTCACCTTACAGCTTTCACCTTACAGCCAATCTCAGCTTCCTCTATAGAAAAAAATACTGCAAAAAACTAAAACCCAACTCACCATCAGCTGATAACCTCTTAGCAGAATATCTTAAAATTGCAGATGATGCTATAACCTATCCCTTCTCGATTTTTACAAATAGATGAATACAAAAATCCCAGGTTCCATCCCTTTGAAAAAAAAGTGGAAGTTCAGTTCAATTACTTAACTTTAGACCTATACGTTTACTGTCCCCAACTGTCTGTTTATTTATTTATTTACTTATATTTGTTTACTGGAGTAGTCCATTGATCAATATTGGCAAATTTCAGGCTCAGACCGGTTTAAAATTCCGGGAAAAAAATCTGTACTTATAAGCATCTGCTCCACTGCCTTCTCAGTGGACAACTCCTCACTCCCACACAACATGGCTTTTGTCCTTGCCACAGCATAGCCTCTGCCCTATTAACCTTCACAAGCACAAGCTACCAAACCAGGGACAGTGGCAAACTTGTTTCCTCTTTATCTCTTTACTTGCCAAAAGCCTTTGACACTGTCTCACTTGTCAACAGCCTACAACAAATGTCTTTTCTAGGGCTATTTCAGAATATTCTCCAGTGGTTCAGAAATTGCTTGTCCAGCAGACATCAGTATGCAAAATAGCAAAAATCTCTCTCTTTCCCTTAGGGGTACCCTAAGGGTCTATTCTTGAACCTTTCCGCGTTAATATTTTTATTAATAATTGTATACTAGCTACCCTTAATTTAATACATGCATGAGTCAACCCCCCCCCCCTTTTTTTTGCTCTACAGGTAGGCTAAGTCATCTTCAGCAAATAAAAAATAAGCTTCTACTGCAGTCAAAAATGAGTGCTTTAATTATATACCAAGTATTACTATTAACCCCCCCCCCAAAAAAAAATCAACTCATTATTCCCTAAATCCCACACATAAGGCAAAACCAACTTTAAAATTGCTTCCTTAGATAATACAGTAGTAGAAGTAGTTCCATACACTAAATTATTAGGGATGTTAAAAGATAATAACCCTAAATTTGATGTGTACCTTTATTTATTTATTGACATTTGTTGACTAGGAAATCCTGACTGGGCAAAAGCCCATTTTCAGCGGATGCCCAGGGGAAGAGCTCCAGTAGCAAAAACAATAAGAATATTTATACATTTCAGTATAAATTACATAAAAAGAGTGTTTCCCTAATACACTAAGTATAGACGGATTAAACATTAGTAGGTTATGAGAGAACATTTTCATATTAGACTTGTTGTTTGTCTTTCGGCTTTTCCCGGTTAGGGGTCGCCACAGCGGAACTCTGGTCCACTAATGATTGGCAGTAGATTTTCATGAAAGCTGAGGTGCCAGCTCAACGTCCACCCTTCAATGAAGGCACACCCATTTAAGCATGTCTTTCGAACGCCACCCAATCACGGGGAGGACATGCAGACTCCACACACAAGGCACTCCCCGCACTCCAGCCAAGTAAAATGCGAAACTATTTTATCTTTTAGAGAAAGTTAAAAACGAGAGGATAATTTTAATATACATTGGAAAGAAACTGATGGAAAATATTACACACATAGAAGGAGAGTATCTATAACCTGAAAAGAGTGAGAATTAGAGGGGTGTTAGTGTGGATGAACACACAATTAAAAAAAAATCACCAGAAACTAGGAATGTTATATTGAGCAAAAAAACTTTCTTAGTAACACCAAAAAAAAAAAAAAAACCCTGGCTACTATTTACCTCTTAGTGTTACTCTTAAATAGGGCACCAATCCTAACTAATCTTCATAGGCTGATAGCAAGTTACTAGGCTACTCACCGTTATACCCTTATAAGTCTAGCTAGTAAATTAGCCCGTGTTCCCACAGGTCAGCACCTGATGCCCCTGTCCAACGGGGCCACAGGTGGAATCCCAGGGGTGCATTTTCTGTTTCCCAACCAGTCATCCAGAAGGATAATGAAGTATTCCACTGATGTGGAGAGGGAGTCTTTGGGAGACAAATCTGTCCCACCAACAACTCCTACTGATGTCACAGACCAAGTTGAGGTTTTGCGTGCGGGTCACACAAGTGGAGTTTGGCTTGCAGACATGCAGCAATGTCATCAAGGGGGGTGTCAGAGATTGCTCTGTATTTCAGACATAGATCACCTCTAAGGAGTCTGTATGAAATGGAGTAGAGGAACAGGGCTTTTAGCCTATCCATGTAGGATAGATTTTTGAGGCCCTGGATTCTCCTGGTCAGGAACCTCTGTGGTCACTCCAGCTGCTGCATGTGCTTTACGAGGTACATGCTGAAAGGGGAGTTATACTCGATGATGGACCTCCTTGAATCTATTACGATTCAACCCTATACCCCGATCCTAGGTGATTTTCACTACCCAGACATTGATTGGAAGAACTACTCGAGCCAGAACACAGATGCTCAAAGATTAAGTGACTTTGTCAATGCCAATGCCCTGGACCAGCTGGTTGACACCCCCACAAGAGGTGACAACATCTTGGACTTGGAATTAACCAATATAGAAAATCACTGCAGCATCCCCATAGTGTCATCATCCCCAGTCAGATCAGATCACAAAGCGGTCACCTTCGAAGTCACCAACTCCCCTGACCCCCCCCCCCCCAGCTAGGGTTAAACAAAAAAATGTATCCAAAGCTAATTACAGCTTCCTGAGTGAAAGTATAAACAGCTTCACAGTCCGTCCCCCCCCCCAACAGCAGGAACTGGCACTAATGTCCAAACCTACACCAAAGTACTATACAACCATTTACATAAATGCATGGATTCAGCAATACCTGACAGGATAAAATCCTCCTCCTCAAGGAAGAGTAAACCTGTCTGGCGGACATCGGCTATAAATAAACTCTACAACAAAAGGAATAAAATTGCTGTCCAGGACCAAAAGAAACAGGTGTCAAATTGAAAGCAATCTCTCCTTGGTCTAAACAGACAAATGAGGGTATTAATGAAGTCCTCCAAAGCTAACTTCGAGTCCAAACTGGCCACATCTACTGAAGACAGTCATAAGACCCTCTTCAAATACATCTGCAATCTAATGGGAAACACCCAAATCTGCCCAGAACTGATGGTCAGAGATACCGCATACACAGATGCCATGGATATAGTCAAGCTGCTGACAGATAGGTTCAATGAAAACTTCACCCTTCTGGGTTATCCCTTCTGGTTATCCCCAGCACCTGCCCCCCACCCCTTATCTCGAGGGAACAAGTCATTACTGCCTTCTCAAAGACTAAAAAAGGGGAGTTATACTCGATGATGGGCCTGATAAGGGAGGAATACAGGGAAGTTATGACTTCCTTGTTCCTGGAAGAAATACCCTTAATAATGAGGTGAGTCATGTAGAAAGATCTGCATACAATGGAGGCAACATGGTGGTCAAAAGTTAGAATGCTGTCAACTTGGGTGCCCAGGCCCCTCACAACTGCTTGCATGCTTATGACATTGTTATTAATGTGATCATTTGTAGAGGAGTCACTCTCCCCAAAGGGGATGATGATGCATTTTTGGCATTTAGTTTGAGGCCGTGTTTCTGGCACCACTCATTTGTCTGGGTGAGACCCTCTTGTAGTATGTCTACATCACTAGGGGAGTTAATGACAGTGCCCAGTTTGCAGTTACCTGCAGACTTGGTCAGCCATAGACCTCTGCTTTTGGCTTGCACCTTAGAGAAGTATATCCCAAACAGCAGGGGCCCCAAGACCATTCCCTGGGGTTACGCTGCTCATTATGGGTCTACTACTTGAAATAACTTCCCCTCTTTTGACTGAGTGAGTTCTATCAGTGAGCCAGTTAGCTACCCATCTGGTCACATATGGATTTACACCAAGCTGGGATAGTTTATCTATTATGCCTGAGTGGGGAAGAGTGTGGAAGGCTTTGGCCAGGTCAAGGTAGGTGGCGTGCACCATCTTCCCCTCATCCATGGCTTTGGTGACTGACTCAACGAAGTCTACCAAATTTAACAAGCATTATCTCCCCTTGACAAAACCACACTGTGTGGGATCAAACCTTTGGAGATTGCAGATGTCCTTGCTAATGTGGTCTATGATACTGCGCTTGATGGCCTTGCATAGTTACTCTGATGGGTCTGTAATTGCCTGTATCAGTGGATGCTCTTCCTTTGTGCACAGGGATGATGGTGGTCATTCTCCACTTGGCTGGGACAAAACTGATACTCAGGCTTAGGGTGAATAAGGTGCCTAATGGTACTGTGAGTTTCTGCCTGAATTGATGCAGGATGCAGCCTGGGATGTTATCGGGTCTCATGTAAGCTGTGTTTTTAGTCTTTGAGAAGGCAGTAATGACTTGTTCCCTCGAGATAAGGGGTGGGGGGCAGGTGCTGGGGATAACCAGAAGGGATAACCCAGAAGGGTGAAGTTTTCATTGAACCTATCTGTCAGCAGCTTGGCTATATCCATGGCATCTGTGTATGCGGTATCTTTGACCATCAGTTCTGGGCAGATTTGGGTGTTTCCCTTTAGATTGCGGATGTATTTGAAGAGGGTCTTATGACTGTCTTCAGTAGATGTGGCCAGTTTGGACTCAAAGTTAGCTTTGGAGGACTTCACTAATACCCTCATTTGTCTGTTTAGACCAAGGAGAGATTGCTTTCAATTTGACACCTGTTTCTTTTGGTCCTGGACAGCAATTTTATTCCTTTTGTTGTAGAGTTTATTTATAGCCGATGTCCACCAGACAGGTTTACTCTTCCTTGAGGAGGAGGATTTTATCCTGTCAGGTATTGCTGAATCCATGCATTTATATAAATGGTTGTATAGTACTTTGGTGTAGGTTTGGACATTAGTGCCAGTTCCTGCTGTTGGGGGGGGGGGGGACTGTGAAGCTGTTTATACTTTCACTCAGGAGGCTGTAATTAGCTTTGGATACATTTTTTTGTTTAACCCTAGCTGGGGGGGGGGGGGGGTCAGGGGAGTTGGTGACTTCGAAGGTGACCGCTTTGTGATCTGATCTGACTGGGGATGATGACAATTGGTTAATACCAAGTCCAAGATGTTGTCACCTCTTGTGGGGGTGTCAACCAGCTGGTCCAGGGCATTGGCATTGACAAAGTCACTTAATCTTTGAGCATCTGTGTTCTGGCTCGAGTAGTTCTTCCAATCAATGTCTGGGTAGTGAAAATCACCTAGGATCGAGGTATAGGGTTGAATCGTAATAGATTCAAGGAGGTCCAGATAGATGGTGTGGGTGTCCCGAGTCAACGTTGGGGACCTGTCGCTAACTATGATTTGAATAGGGGTCTTGTCAGCTGTTAACTGCACATGGAGTGTCTCCTGTGTGTTATTCTGTTTGAACAGTCTGGAGGTGTGTATATCTTTAATATATATTAAAATACAAGTAATCTTCATGGTATCCCCAAAGTCTCAATCAACCCACTAAACAAGTATAGTGGGTCCAAAAAAAAACAGTGTAAGAAACTTGTCTGTGTAGAAGATTTTCAATCCATTTATATCTAGTTAATCACTGTATATTAATCAGATCAGATAAAGGTAGTAGAAGTAGCAAACTTAAACTCTTCCTAAGTCAAAAAAATAATAAAAAAATTTATAATTTCAAATATTATACATAATTACTAAGTATTTGAAAGTAATCCAAGCAGGGTAGGCAGTATGTTTCCAGTCTAAAATCCTTTATTAAGTACACAGACAAGCGATTCAAGTAAAACAAAAATAACAGAGTAATAGTTTTCTCACAAGCTTTCTAACTATATATATATATACTTTTTATCAGGCAAGGGAGTGGTTTATTGTGCTGTAAAACAAAGTGTCATTGGCACACATGTAAAATTCACATCCCTTCCCCCATCAGTGTGGCATTCGAGCTGGTCCTGCCCTACATAGTAGCTGTCATAATAATACAACCCTTATGTACTTTAAATAAAATTTATAATGATGTGGTACCTCTTATTTAACCAGATTATTAAGTCTGCGATTTTATCCAAGACAATATACAACATGGCTGGAAATATATAAACCTTCGACCATATGGCAATCTAAAAAAAAATATATATAAATATATACATATACATTTTGCATGCAAAAAATCCATTGTAAAAATCATATTCTATTTCCATAACCTATTGTTAACAAAGATAATTTTCGTCCTTCTAAACTTCTTCAGGTCTGGGTAAAGAACCCTAAAAACTATCTACAAAAATATTATTGTATAATTAGTATTGTTATTACACATCTTTTTGAATAAAGTAGGAAAAAGAAAAAATGTATGATGATGGAAACAAAATATACACTTAAATTAAAACTGATTTAACATGGTATTTACACCCAAGTGGAGGAATGAAATAAAAAAAATAAAATTAGCCATGTAAACAATGTAGCAATTTTCTCAGTTACAGTGCACAGTTATTTTGAGGATCTGTAACCCACCAGATGCGCAGTAACAAGCTCCACCCGAACCACGCATGACACAGCAATTTAGCCACGTCTATAAACTTCCCACCTAATTACTGATGATGGTTGCTTGGCCGCATTAATATTCGTATCATGCCGAAGCCGGAAAATATCACAGTTCTGAACTATCCATACTTTTAAAGATAAATACAGAAAATATAGAAAAAAGATCATAACTAAGGGTCATGTTAAACATAGCAGGTGATTACAATAACTAAGGGATATGTTAAACATAGCAGGTGATTATAATAACTAAGGGTTATGGTAAACATAGCAGGTGATTATAATAACTAAGGGTTATGTTAAACATAGCAGGTGATTATAAAAGCTAAGGGTTATGTTAAACATAGCAGGTGATTATAATAACTAAGGGTTATGTTAAACATAGCAGGTGATTATAATAACTAAGGGTTATGTTAAACATAGCAGGTGATTATAATAACTAAGGGTTATGTTAAACATAGCAGGTGATTATAATAACTAAGGGTTATGTTAAACATAGCAGGTGATTATAAAAACTAAGGGTTATGTTAAACATAGCAGGTGATTATAATAACTAAGGGTTATGTTAAACATAGCAGGTGATTATAATAACTAAGGGTTATGTTAAACATAGCAGGTGATTATAATAACTAAGGGTTATGTTAAACATAGCAGGTGATTATAATATCTAAGGGTTATGTTAAACGTAGCAGGTGATTATAATAACTAAGGGTTATGTTAAACATAGCAGGTGATTATAATAACTAAGGGTTATGTTAAACATAGCAGGTGATTATAATAACTAAGGGTTACGTTAAACATAGCAGGTGATTATAATAACTATGGGTTATGTTAAACATAGCAGGTGATTATAATAACTAAGGGTTATGTTAAACATAGCAGGTGATTATAATAACTAAGGGTTATGTTAAACATAGCAAGTGATTATAATAACTAAGGGTTACGTTAAACATAGCAGGTTATTATAATAACTAAGGGTTATGTTAAACACAGCAGGTGATTATAATAACTAAGGGTTATGTTAAACATAGCAGGTGATTATAATAACTAAGGGTTATGTTAAACATAGCAGGTGGTTATAATAACTAAGGGTTACGTTAAACATAGCAGGTGATTATAATAACTAAGGGTTACGTTAAACATAGCAGGTGATTATAATAACTAAGGGTTACGTTAAACATAGCAGGTGATTATAATAACTAAGGGTTACGTTAAACATAGCAGGTGATTATAATAACTAAGGGTTATGTTAAACATAGCAGGTGATTATAATAACTAAGGGTTACGTTTAACATAGCAGGTGATTATAATAACTAAGGGTTATGTTAAACATAGCAGGTGATTATAATAACTAAGGGTTACGTTTAACATAGCAGGTGATTATAATAACTAAGGGTTATGTAAAACATAGCAGGTGATTATAATAACTAAGGGTTATGTTAAACATAGCAGGTGATTATAATAACTAAGGGTTATGTTAAACATAGCAGGTGATTATAATAACTAAGGGTTATGTTAAACATAGCAGGTGATTATAATAACTAAGGGTTATGTTAAACATAGCAGGTGATTATAATAACTATGGGTTATGTTAAACATAGCAGGTGATTATAATAACTAAGGGTTATGTTAAACATAGCAGGTGATTATAATAACTAAAGGTTATGTTAAACATAGCAGGTGATTATAATAACTAAGGGTTATGTTAAACATAGCAGGTGATTATAATAACTAAGGGTTATGTTAAACATAGCAGGTTATTACAATAACTAAGGGTTATGTTAAACATAGCAGGTGATTATAATAACTAAGGGTTACGTTAAACATAGCAGGTGATTATAATAACTAAGGGTTACGTTAAACATAGCAGGTGGTTATAATAACTAAGGGTTACGTTAAACATAGCAGGTGATTATAATAACTAAGGGTTACGTTAAACATAGCAGGTGATTATAATAACTAAGGGTTACGTTAAACATAGCAGGTGATTATAATAACTAAGGGTTACGTTAAACATAGCTGATTATAATAACTAAGGGTTACGTTAAACATAGCAGGTGATTATAATAACTAAGGGTTACGTTAAACATAGCAGGTGATTATAATAACTAAGTGTTATGTTAAACATAGCAGGTGATTATAATAACTAAGGGTTATGTTAAACATAGCAGGTGATTATAATAACTAAGGGTTATGTTAAACATAGCAGGTAATTATAATAACTAAGGGTTATGTTAAACATAGCAGGTGATTATAATAACTAAGGGTTATGTTAAACATAGCAGGTGATTATAATAACTAAGGGTTATGTTAAACATAGCAGGTGATTATAATAACTAAGGGTTATGTTAAACATAGCAGGTGATTATAATAACTAAGGGTTATGTTAAACATAGCAGGTTATTATAATAACTAAGGGTTATGTTAAACATAGCAGGTGATTATAATAGCTAAGGGTTATGTTAAACATAGCAGGTGATTATAATAACTAAGGGTTACGTTAAACATAGCAGGTGATTATAATAACTAAGGGTTACGTTAAACATAGCAGGTGATTATAATAACTAAGGGTTACGTTAAACATAGCAGGTGATTATAATAACTAAGGGTTACGTTAAACATAGCAGGTGATTATAATAACTAAGGGTTATGTTAAACATAGCAGGTGATTATAATAACTAAGGGTTACGTTAGACATAGCAGGTGATTATAATAACTAAGGGTTACGTTAAACATAGCAGGTGATTATAATAACTAAGGGTTACGTTAAACATAGCAGGTGATTATAATAACTAAGGGTTACGTTAAACATAGCAGATGATTATAATAACTAAGGGTTACGTTAAACATAGCAGGTGATTATAATAACTAAGGGTTATGTTAAACATAGCAGGTGATTATAATAACTAAGGGTTATGTTTAACATAGCAGGTGATTATAATAACTAAGGGTTATGTTAAACATAGCAGGTGATTATAATAACTAAGGGTTACGTTTAACATATCAGGTGATTATAATAACTAAGGGTTATGTTAAACATAGCAGGTGATTATAATAACTAAGGGTTATGTTAAACATAGCAGGTGATTATAATAACTAAGGGTTATGTTAAACATAGCAGGTGATTATAATAACTAAGGGTTACGTTAAACATAGCAGGTGATTATAATAACTAAGGGTTATGTTAAACATAACAGGTGATTATAATAACTAAGGGTTATGTTAAACATAGCAGGTGATTATAATAACTAAGGGTTATGTGAAACATAGCAGGTGATTATAATAACTAAGGGTTACGTTAAACATAGCAGGTGATTATAATAACTAAGGGTTATGTTAAACATATCAGGTGATTATAATAACTAAGGGTTATGTTAAACATAGCAAGTGATTATAATAACTAAGGGTTATGTTAAACATATCAGGTGATTATTTACTTATTAACCTCAAAGCAATGTCATTAACGGACTTCAGCCCTAACCTCAGTCAAATGTCAGTAAGACACTATAGCCGTTACTGTTTACCGTTCAAGTTTTTAGTTAACAAATACAAATAAACGGCAACAACATATCCTTACCTTCCACTGAAAATGCCATTCACATTGTAAGCAGCAAAAACATTACTTGAAATACAGTTCTTTACTTGACCCGAAATGGCCATTCTCATTAATAGTAATAAACATTTACTGGTGTGTGAAAGTACTTCCAGTCTCAGGTGCATGAACTGCTATTGATTTCATAGCAACATTAATGAAAAATGTGCAGTTTTGTCTTTGCTAAATACAGCATTTCCTCTGCTGAAGTGCCAGCACAGTGGAAATGGTGTTGTGCGGATCTCTTCCCTTTTTTGTGCTATAATTTTTTTATGTTTATTACTGCAGTTATTAGTGTTATTTTTTGTATGATTATGGAAAATTGATGTATTGCTTGTCTGCTTACTGCAGAGACTACAGAGTAGAAGTGTCCGATCCTGCAGGGAACAAAAGATAGCTATTCCCCTCAGAAACCATTGAAGTCTCAGCTTCTGAAGTCAAATCTGAATTAAAAGCCATTGTTTATTTTGCTTTCATTACTGAAATATCAATTTATGCTTTGAAACCAAGCCAAAACACATTTTAATTTTTTTGCCATTTGATCACAGTTTTAATATTAAATATTAGATTCTGTTATTATAATTTGCGTTATTATTATAACTAATTGTTCTGATGTAAGGAGCTGTTTCTGGCAAAGGAAGCTTACAAAATATTACAGATTAAATGTGAAAACAGCTGCTTCTGAAATAAAAGGCATTCATGATTTATTTTTCTTTAATGAACCATGTTTTGCAACTCTGAATATTACTTGTGAACCTCTGCTATCTCTGTAAAAAACAAAAACAAAAAAAAAATCTTGCTTTTTTCCCACTTTTCTGAGAGTTAAAAAAAGTTCAGTTACAGGCTTGCGGTTCCTGAACTGTTTGAAAGTTTCTGTGAGGCCATTTTTGCTTGGGCTGAAGGAGGGTCTCTCTGTTGATCAGTGGCAGTGACTAACATTGAGCAGCTTCCCTGCCCCCCGTAGAGGTGGTTACTGACTTGAAACTGTAGTTTTATTTTCCCTTTTGGGTCTATTCCTGCTTCTTTCCAGCCCCTGCTATCAAGCACGCTTTAACGTGCTTTAGCGCGGAGTTGCCACTAGAGCAGCATCGGGCAGCGCCGGTTAAACAAGGTTAAACTCTTTCTGGCTCCAGAAAGTCTGTTCTTCAATTTTTCCCTTAGAACTGCTCTGTTAGGAACCTAAACAGTTTACACCTACACTAAAAAGTGCAGCACTTGTTCCAAGTAGCTTTTTCTTCTCAAAAAGCTCAGCACCTGTCTTATAAGCATATCCCTTGTCTTATAAGCATTCTCTTTGCAGGTCAAGCACTCCTATATTATACAAATCTCTCACTAGCAAAACCCCCCAGGAGTGCCCACTTCCCTGCTACTTTTCTGTCTCATACCAACTCATAATTCTTTCTAGCATGTCGAAGGGTCAGATGCTGGCGTCCTCTCCTGCCCATTTGGTGAATCTGGGAATTCTGAGACAATGTTACAATTGCCTCGTGTACACGGACAATCCTCTCCTCCTCCCACGTAACACTAACACTTGTGAGAGATGCAGCTATTTAGCCAGACTGGAGGCTGAGCTCTCTCAACTCAGGACTGGCAAGACCAGGCAGGAGGAGAAGGCAACTACACACACCACAATACCAGTCTCACATAACTCAACCACACCACTGAATCAAACACATAAACACACTAAGACATACTCGGAGGCTCTGAGTAAAATTTACCTAAACAGCAGAGGCCTCCAAAGCAGACACCCAAGCAACTGCAAACTCAATACACCACACAAACAACACATAAACAACAAAATCAGTGTGCAAAGCAGTCACTGCCCTTAAGGCCAAATACAACACCAAACATACTTGTTATAGGTGACTCCATAGTCAGACACACTGACGTCCCGCTCACCAGACTGAGTAAGGAGAAGGTCACAGTAAGCTGCCTGTCGGGCGCTAGAATCCGCCACATAACACAAGCACTCAGGTCTCTCAACAGCAGGTACAAGTACGACTCAGTCATTGTCCACGCTGGTGTCAACGACCTGAGACGTACCTCCTTGGACTACATGAAAAGAGACATTGAGGAGCTCTCTGATTATGTAGCCCAGGCAGGTATGACCCTGACCTTGAGCAGTATCCTACCTTCACCTAGAATGATGCCACAATACAGTGATAAGATGATCAGCTTTAATAATTGGCTTAAATTCTGGTGTCATTCAAAGGGGATCCAATGTCTGTCTGCCTGGGATGACATGCTGGACAAGCCACGCTGCTTCGCAAGGGACGGCTTGCTCCTGTCACCCCTAGGCTTCTGGATATTGGCAAAGGCTCTTGCCACCCCCATAGTGCCTTTTTTAGGCAAGGCTCAAATCCTAAACCTTCCACCCTAGAACACCAAAAAGCAAAAACTAAGGGTAATGCTGCTCAATGCCAGAAGTCTCAATCTCAAGATGCACGCACTCGAGGCCCTTCTCAGTATGGAGAACATCGATGTCTGTGCTGTGACAGAAACCTGGTTCAAGGCTCCTGAGAGCACCCCAGCACTAGCAGGATTCACCTCATATCATGCGTTCCGGCCCCAAAATCCAGAAAACACCAAGAAAGGAGGGGGGGTGTCCATATTCATAAAGGACACCCACACCTCAAGGTTGGTGGCAATGCACGATGCATCGGAGACCATCCAGGTGCAATTAACCATAGGCAAGACTGCTCTGCAATTTGTAGCATGTTACAGGTCACCCTCTCAAACTCAGGAACCTCACATGGCCTTCCTGAAAACAATGGAGGGGATAAATGTATCTCCAAACACCATCATACTAGGTGACTTCAACTACCCTAATATAGACTGGGAACACTACTCAAGCCCAAACACTCTAGCCCAAAGGTTCCTGGAGTTCATAAACTCAAATGCCATGGAACAACTAGTCACCATCCCCACAAGAGGAGAAAACATACTTGATCTCATCATCACGAACATGGGATCACAATGTTCAACACCGGAAGTATACCCCTCACTGGTGAGATCAGATCATAAACTAATCTCGCTGGAGGTCCTCATCCCGCCCCCACCTGAAATAAAAAGACCACAGTGAAAAACTTCTCAAAAGCCGACTTCACACTTCTAAAACTAGTGTGGTCTCCTTTAAGGCCCCTGAGCCAGTGGTAAACATTACTCAAACCGCTGAATCACTTACAAATGCCTTCTACCAGCACCTACAGGACTGCATGGATCAGGCAATCCCAAACAAAACTAAGACTCTTTGTACCAAAGGCAAGCGTCCAGTCTGGTGGACCCCAGCCATAAACAAGCTCTGCAACAAAAGGAGGAAGCTACTACAAGATAGAGCAAAATCCTTGAAAGGTAAGACACTTTTGATCATTATAAGTAAAAAACTAAGAGCTCTCATAAAATCATCCAAGGCAAATTTTGAGAGAAAAATCGCCAAGGACTCAAAAGACAATCATAAGGCCTTCTTTAGCTATGTTAGAAACCTAGGAGGAAACTCCCAGATATGCTCAGAATTAGTTCAAAATGATGTGAAGATTACTGAACCTACACACATTGCCAACATACTGGCTGACAGGTTCAGTGCAAAAGGAGAGATATCTATACCAGAGGATTGTAGCCCCCCAAACATCTCCAACGCCCAGGTGAGAACTGCTCTCTCCAAAGCAAAAAACACAGCATCCATGGGACCGGATGGTGTCCCCGGCTGTGTGCTCCATGAACTCAATGAGGAATTAAACCTACAGTTAGGACAGCTGTTTAATCTTAGCCTCAACTCAGGATACGTACCCAAGGAGTGGCGCATGGCGACTGTGGTCCCACTTCACAAGGGCGGTGCCTCTACCGACCCTGGAAATTACCGTGCCATTAGCTTGACAAGCCTTATCTGCAAAGCCATGGAGAGGATCATAATGGAACTCATAAATAAAGACATAGGGAACTTGCAGACTTTGGATCCAACCCAGTTTGGCTTTGTCAAAGGCAGATCATGCCTTTTAAATTTGGTTGACTTTTTCAAGACAGTCACCAAGGCCATTGATGAGGGAAAGGCAGTCCATACAGCCTACCTTGACCTGGCAAAGGCCTTCGACACAATACCCCACTCAGGTATCATCGAAAAACTCATCAGCTTGAATGTAAACCCATACATCACAAGATGGGTTGCAAACTGGCTAAGTGACAGAACCCACAGGGTCAGAGTTGCTGGAGCCATGTCAGACTCAAAGCCTGTCACAAGTGGTGTCCCACAGGGCTCAGTCCTGGGTCCACTCTTGTTCGGCATCTACTTTTCTGAAGTACAAGCAAACACAGGAGGGTTATGGCTGACAAAGTTTGCAGATGACTGCAAACTGGGCGCCATAGTCGAAAACACATCTGACACAGATATCCTTCAGAAGGGCCTCAGAGAAATGGATAACTGGTGCCAGAGCCATGGCCTAAAGTTAAATGCCAAGAAATGCATAGTCATACCCTTCGGGAAAAACAAGGTTACCCCTAGCTACCATATAGGTGGCAATCCACTGAGCACAGAAGAAGTCATCAGGGATCTGGGGACCCAGGTTGACAGTAGCCTTTCGTTTGACACTCATGTTGCTAAAGTAGTTAGGAAAACCTTCTACATTGCCCACCTGATCATGAAGGGATTCAGATCTAGATCAAGGGAGGTCATCGTCCCCCTGTAATCATCACTCATTAGACCTATGATTGAGTACAATGCCCCATTCAGAATGTATCTGACCCGACACCTGCAGCAGCTGGAAAGGCCCCAAAATTTCCTCACCAAAAGGATAAAGGGTCTCAAAAATATGTCTTATGCTGCCCGACTGAAAGAACTCCAGCTCTATTCAGTCTCATACCGCTTGCTCAGAGGTGACCTGTGCCTGACATATAAGGCCATGTCAAACCCTGATTTGATGAATATGCTTCACCTCAAAAAATCTAGATCCCTCAGAACCACAAGGGCGGGAGACTTAAACCTTGACACGGTTATTAATAGAATGTGCTGGAGGGACAGATTCATCACCCAGAGACTCCCTATGCTGTGGAACAAAATCCCGGTACATGTGAGGCAGAGCACCTCACTGGCCTTGTTCAAGAGGAATCTTGATCAATGGATGGGGGATCGCAGATATACCCCAGGGATTACTTCAGTGTCACTGCTTGACAGAGGCACAGCAAAATAATAGGCATAGTTTTATTCAAACTAAAGGGGTGGCGAAAGCCAAATAACTATGGGCTAGGCTTATAAATGCCCTTGGGCAGATAGCCTAGTATGAACCTATGAACCTATGAACCTATGAATACTACAGTACAATGTAAGCTGCACTGGAAACAAGGTATGCATGATGTCATGGGCAAATCTGTGTTCCGTGTCAATTATGGGACATTTGCATATCGAAACTCCGGCTGCCTCCTTGTCAGTTATGCAGGCTACGCCCATTCCTGCACGAAACGAAGGGTGGGTTAGTGATCTTCAAAATAACCCAGTACACCTTTAAGTGAACAATAGTAGTTTAGTCCAGTCTTCTTAAAAGAGTCCAGCTTTATTTGCCACATGAGTTCATGTTTCCCCAGCATATTCGAGATGTCTCCTTCAAGATCACCCATGTCTATGCGATCCAGTATCTGGAACTTAAAGCCTGTGTGTCTTTTATGAAGAGCTAGGTGTATGGCTAGTGCATTATTTTTACATCCAATGTAGATTTCTGCCAGATGACATGAAATCCTATGCTTGAGTTTATTTACAGTCTTGCCCACATAAAATGCATCACATTTATTGCACTGTGCCCTGTAAATTACTTTTGTAGTGTTACAGTCACCCCATGCACTGGTCTTAATGATTTTCTTTAAATAAGGGCAGTAAAAACTATCACCTTGCTGTATAAATATACAAAATGTACAATTAGCTTGTCATCTTTTAGTGTTTCTCTCATATAGTGGAACTTTAAATTCAACAAAGCTTCTAATGTTACTGGTTTTCCTAATGTTACTCAGAAAAAGGTTTGCTGTGACAATAGCCCAGTTTTCTTCAACAACATTTCTGATACTGTGATAATCCAAAGTGTATGTCAGGATGCAGCTATTTTTCCATTTGTTGTTCTCTGTGGAATTTCTTAAAATTCTCCTACTAGGGAAGTTGAGTGAAGGCGCTTCAGTCCTTTTCAGTTCTATAATGCGTTCCAGAATGCTGTTTAACATCTGACTTTCATAGCCTCTCACTAGAAAATCATTCTCTAAGTTGCTCAAGTTTCTCAAAAATGGTTCCATCTCTGTGGTAATTCTAGCTAATCTATAGCCCTGGGACTTCATCACATTATACTTGTTTTTTGCAGGATGTAGACTTTTAGTGTGGAGTAATAAGTTAACCCTCGGTTTTCTGAATAGATCAGTGGTGATTCTGTTATTATTGGTGTCCTTGGAAATCTGCATATCTAAGAAAGTGGTTGAAGTATAGCTATGGGAAGAGGTAAACTTCAGGAAGGGGTTTGTTTGATTGAGGTAAGTGATAAAAATCTTCTAGCTGCAAGGTGTCACCTTCCCACACAATAAAGATGTCATCAATAAAATGTAAATAGCATATGATATGTTGCACCTAGTCCGCGTAGTTTAACACAAAGTCCTCCTCCCACTTGCCCAGGGCTAGGTCAACTATGCTGGGAGTCATGGCAGCCCCCGTTGCTATACCAGTTTTTTGTTTGCAGTTTTTGCTATTGAAAGTACAAGATTAATGAGCTTGGTTAACCTTTGCAGCTGTGCCTGTGTACATCGATTATGCTTCTTTAAAGACTCCATAGCTGCTGTTTTGCAGTAATTGTGAGGGAGCACTGTGTACAAAGATTCCATGTTGATAGTTAATAAAATACTGTCAGCTTCCACTGTAATGTTTCTTTTTTATTTTCTTCAAAAAATCCATTGAATCTCTTATGTATGACTTATTCTTTTTTGCTAAAAGTTGACTATAGTCTTCAATGATTTTCTAGAAAAAAAACACAGATTTTATAGGGAAAAGACCAGAAATATGAAGGTGAGATCATAACTACTGATTCAGGTTTTTGTTTTTGTAGAAAATATTTCAGAGCTTCAGCATATTTTATTGAAGTAATGCTGTCATCCATTTTGAAGCAATCAGCATATTTGGTCAACATAATTCATTTCCACCTTTCTTTAGCAGACTTAGTATCCATTCTGTTTTAAAGATATGTCATCTATTACATAATAATTTTGTGCACATATTTGGCTTTTTACACCTTTGCCATTATCACACATTGTGTGCATGTTTTCTGATTATCCATAATGCTGCTGAATATGCCTCATACCACACCATGCATCCTTTCACCTTACACATAATGCTTCTAGTACATGTAATGACACACTGAGCAGCCTTTCTGATTTAGCTGTAATGATACAGAATGTGCCTGTGAGCAGGCACTGTGCACGCTTTCTCCTTATTCACAATGCAAATGATTATGCTGGTACCTGTGGTCCTCCTATCTGGGTTGTCTGCTACCCTTCCAAGACCAGATGGGCATTCACTTTTCCCCAACTTTATGCCATCTACCTTTCTTGCCTTTAACCTGTCACCTCTTTAGACTGCACAGAATTTCCATTTTCTGAGAAGGTGATATTTTTCATTATTACATTTCCTGTTCCCCACTCTTAACAACATTTCTATCATACCTTCTACAGCTATCTTAATAATGCTTTTGATTGCATCTGCTGAACTCTTCCTTTTATTGACAGTCTATTAACTATTACATTGTAACCAAACTCTATTCCAAGTGTGCTGTTGGCAAGGTGCCCACTAGAAGACAGACACCTGCAGTTCAGTCACTTTAATGTTAATTTATGATGAATTGTAATCTTTCCTTTTTGCATTTAGAGCATAATATCATGTGTACATTTATTGATTTTATAAGTACTGCTTCAGTCTGAACTTACTTTTTTTGTCTCTCTATACATAGCTATATCTATATATGATTATGTTGCTTTACTCCTTGTGTTTCTGCATCCAGTTAACTAACCAACTATCTAAAACCTGGCATAAAACACAGATCAGGGGAAGTGCAGACTGTCTTCACATTGCACAGTAATTCTCCTCTAAAGATTTTAGGAACAGCAATAGCAGAGGTAATGGTGGGGTCATGTTGGTAGTGGGGGAGAAACAAAGCAACGTAAGGTAAGTTATTGTACTTTTGACAGCTTAAGTGCTATGACTCTGCTCACAGACATGCACTAAGCAAGGGGCTTTCATAGGTACCTGTGGATAGAGCGACTCTAATGAGAATATTTATTGATTTAAAACTATGACGGGGATTCAGGAAAAACACCCACTATATGTGGTAAATGCTGCTGTCAAAACATTCAGAGACATGTTTAGCAGCAGTGAGGAAGGGTGTCATTACTGGCTGATTTGCATGTTTCTGAATTGCATGGTATCGCTAGTGCTAATTGACAGTTTCCTGTAGCAGTCACTGCTTGTGGCTCATGCATATCTTACTGGCAGAGGCAGCTCCCATACTCATGAACACATTCATACACTTGAACACATTCAAACAAACACGCACACACTCATTAGAGTTGCTTCTGAGACCCCCAAGCCTTTCTGTGTTGGAGGGAATCCTTCTAGCTTATCAGTCGGAGTGGTAAGCACTAGGTAGCCTATCTACCACAAGAGTGGTTTCTGGCCTAGAAATTGCAGTTTATTGGCCGTTTGGGCAGTTTTCCCATCTCTTTCAACTTTCTGGTTTAAAAGCCCACATTTGCGCTTGTTTCCCACCTTTCCTGTAACTAGTCTAGTCCAGATACAGATTTGCTGTATCCAGGACTGTTTGTAAGCTTCTGAGCCCCCCAAATCTTTCTATGTTGGAGGGAAGCATTCTAGCTTATCGGTGGCTATGTTGGAGGGAAGCATTCTAGCTTATCGGTGGGAGTGGTAAGCACTAGGTAGCCTATCTACCACAAGATCCAGGTACAGATTCATAGTTTTAGCACTTGAATTTGCTTATTTGTGCTCAGCACTTGTTCATAGCTTGCTTTTAGCAATAAATATGGAATAACCTCCCCCCACACATTACCTCACTAGACTCCTTTCAACTTTTCAAAAAACAACTTCTATTACATCTTAACAACTTCTGGCTCTGCTCCTGTACCAATCCAGACTAAATGACTTCTTCGCTCTTCAGCCATACCTCCCTACGTAAAAATCACTATCTTTCCCTATTTCAAATGACTAAATTACTGTACTGTTCTAAAAAAAAAAATATGAATATATAGCTTAGGCTATTTGTTTTTTACCTGTTTTTTTTTTTCGCTGTATTTTCTACTACACTAAAATGTATGCATTGTTGCTTAAATGTTTAACCTTGTTTTAATTGTGGAGCTTTTCTCCCCGGGCCTCCACTGAAAATGGAAATTATCCAGCTGGACTAGCCCGGTCAACAAATGTAAAATAAAATAAAATAAATAATAAAATAAAATAAGCTACAAATTACTACATCACTCAACCTTTTTCTTTACCTAGAGGAAAATAGTTTTTGTACTTACTTTCCTCACTTGCTTAGAGGAAAACAGCTCTTATACTAACTTTCCTCACTTGTCTAGAGGAAAGTAGTTTTTTTATTCAGGCATGTCCAAGGGTTCAGCTCCCAGTGTACTCTCATGTTTGTCTGATGAATCTGGGCATCTTGAGGCAATGTAGCAATTGCCTCATGTACACAGACAACCCTCTCCTCCTACCACCCAACACCACAACCTGTGAGAGATACATTTATCTAGCCAAACTGTAGGTAAAGCTCTCTCCAACCAAGACTGAACTTGACAGTCAAGAGGAGAAGGTAAATAATTGCACCACACCGCACTCATCACATAGTCCCACTAAACCTACACCACCAAAATCCACACATAGAAACACAAAAACTTTCACAGAGGCTCTCAGTAATAATCTGCTCAAGCAACAGAGACCTCCAAAGCAAAAACGCAAGCAACCTCCACCCCCAACACAACCCAAATGACACATAGCCTACAGACTTAGTTTGCCAATAAACCACAGCCCGTAAAGCAAACCAACATACCCAACAGACTAGTCATAGGTGACTGTATAGTCAGGCACATTGAGTCCCACTCACCGGGCTAAACAAGGAGAAAGTTACTGTCAGCTGCCTGTTGGGTGCCAGGATCCACCACATAACCCACGCACTCAGGTCACTCCATACAAGTACAAATATGACTCGGTCATTGTCCATGTTGGTGTGAACTACCTGAGACATACCTCCCTGGACTACATGAGAAGAGACATGGAAGAGCTCTCTGATCTTGTAGCCCAGGTGGGTATGAACCTAGCCCTGAGTAGCATCCTGCCATTGCCCAAAATGATACCGCAGTACAAGGACAAAATGATTGACTTCAACAATTGGCTAAGCTTCTGGTGTCATTCTAAGGTGATCCAGTATCTGTCTGCCTGGGACAACATGGTTGACAGACCACGATGCTTTGCCAGAGATGGTCTGCACCTGTCGCCCCTGGGATTCCGAATACTGGCTAAGGCTCTTGCTGCCCCTATAGTGCCTTTTTTATGCAAGGTTCAAATTACAAATTCACCACCATAACAGGAACAGGCAAGCAAAAACTGAGGGTAATGCTACTCAGTGCTAGAAGTCTAGATCTCAAAATGCATTCACTCAAGGCACTCCTTAAAATGGAGAACATTGATATTTAGAGAGCACCCCTGTATTACCAGGCTATAACTCATAATACCACACCTTTTGGCCATCTAACCTGGACCAGAACACCAAAGGCGGAGGTGTGTCCATATTCATTAAGGATCTCCACACCTCCAGGCTAGTTGTGCAGCATAATGCATCCAAGGTTATCCAAGTGCAACTAACTCTGGGCAAAACTGCAATCCAAATTGTAGCTTGTTACAGGTCCCCCACCATGCCCCAGGATTCCCACTCCTCTTTTCTTGATATATTGGAAAATATTGGGGTTCAATCAAACACCCTAATAATGGGCAATTTCAACTACCCCACCATTAACTGGGAAAACTACTCATGTACCAACTCCTTCGCTCAACACTTTCTGGAATTCATAAATTCCAATGCCCTGGATCAACTTATCCACTCCACCAACAGGGACAACAGTATCCTAGACCTAGTCATTACCAACATGAGTGACTGGTGTTTCACACCTGAAGTCAACTCCTTGTTGGTCAGATCCGACCATAAGCTAATCACCCTAGATATCCTCATCCCGCCCCCACCCACCATTAAGGAAACCATGGTAAACACTTTCTCCAAATCCAACTTCTTGCTTCTTAAGATAGAAGTGGCGAACTTCATGACATCCATACAGATGGACAATACAGTTACAACTGCTGAATCCTACACAAATGCACTCTATAAGCACTTACATGAGTGCATGGATCGTGCTATCCCAAACAGAACCAAGATGCTATCCTCCAAAAAAAGGAAGCCAATCTGGTGGTCCCCTGCCATAAACAAACTGTACAACAGAAGGAAGAAACTGTTGCAAAAGAGTAAAATCCCATGAGTGGAGGAGCTCTCTGGTCAGCCTCAGTAAGAAGCTGAGATCCCTTATAAACTCCTCCAAAGCTATCTACGAAAACAAAATCATCACTCATTCTAAGTGCAACCACAAAGCATTCTATAGCTATGTCAAGAATCTCAATGGCAACACCTAGATCTGCTCTGAGTTGCAGCACAACGACATGAAAATTACAGAACCAACTGATATTGCCAACACTCTGGCAGATAGGTTCAGTGCTAACTCTACCCCCCTCTCACCCCCTAAAGGGCCCACATCTATGAAGGTAAAAGCTGCACTTTCTAAAACTAAAAACACAGCATACATGGGACCGGACAACATCCCAGGCTGCATTTTACATGAACTTCAGAATGAACTGGCTCCCCCACCTAAGCACCAAGTTAAATCATAGTCTTACGCCAGGCTTTATGCCCACTGAATGGCACACAGCAACAGTTATCCCACTCCACAATGGGGGCGCTACCAATGATCCTGGGAACGATTGCAGTATTAGCCTGACGAGGCCATGGAACGTATCATCATGGAACTCATAAACAAAGAAATTGGTAACCTCCAAACTCTGGATCCCACCCAGTTCGGGTTTGTGAAAGGCAGATCATGCCTTCTGAACCTGATCGACTTCTTTGAGGCAGTCACCAAAGCAGTAGAGGAAGGTAAGGTGGTTCACACAGCCTATCTTGACCTCGCCAAGGCTTTCAACACCATCCCCCATTCTGGAACTATAGCTAAACTCATTAAACTAGGTATAAATCCCTACATCACAAGATGGGTTGCCAACTGGCTCACTGACAGAACCCACACTGTAAAAGTTGCAGACTCCAAATCTGACTTCCAACCAGTGACAAGTGGAGTACCACAGGGTTCAGTCCTGGGACTCTCCTGTTTGGTATCTACTTCTCTGAATTAAGGGCTAACACAGAAGGTCTTTGGCTAATGAAGTTCATAGATGACTGCAAACTAGGAGCCATAGTTGAGTCCCCAAATGATGTGGACATCCTACAGAAGGGCCTCACTGAGACAGATGCCTGGTAGCTCAGTGCCAAAAAGTGCATTGTCATCCCCTTTGGTAAAAACTCTGTACCCATGAACTACCACATAAATGGCAGTCTACTTAATGCCAAATGTGTGATAAGAGACCTTGGGACCCAGGTGGACAATAGTCTCTTCTTTGATAATCACATCTCCATAGTAGTCAGGAAATCCTTCTATGTGGCACACCTCATCACAAAAGGGTTCTCGTCCAGGAAAAAAGAGGTCATTGTTTCCCTCTACTCGGCACTCATTAGAGCCATTATAGAGTACAACGCCCCTTTTGGAATGTACCTCACAAGACATCTGCAGCAGCTGGAAAGGCCACAGAAGTACCTCAAAAAGAGGATTACTGGCCTCAAACAGATGCCCTATACTGACCGTCTCAAAACGCTCCTGCTTTACTGTGTAGCATATCACCTACTCTGAGGAGATCTCTGCCTAACATAAAGCTATGTCAAACCCAGAGCTGTTGGACATGCTACACCTAAAGAAATCCCAATCCCTCTGAGCTACATGCTCTAGGGACGTAAACCTTGTCACCACAATAAACAGGACTTGCTGGAGGGCTAGATTCCTGTCCCAGAGACTTCCTATACTCTGGAACAAGCTATCCATCTGTGTCAAGCAAAGTTCCTCATTAGCACTCTTCAAGAAAAAATCTTGATGAGTGGATGGGAAATAGGAAATACACCCTGGGGATCACTTCTGTGACTCTGCTCGACAGGGGCACAGGAAATTAACTAATTAAATTTTTGGGTGGCATAAGGCAGGGAACCTTGTTGGCTAGGCTTGCTTAGGCCCTTGGGCTGATAGCCTAGTGCCTACCTATGAACTTACACCCTCATCCCCCTCAACTGTCCCTGAGTTTACAGAGCATTTCTGATCTTGCTTTTTATTGTTTCCTGCTCTTCATAAACCACGGATAATGACAGTCAGTAATACCAGATAATCAAGTTTAATTCTTCTTATTTTTCAGAAGATACATAGCAATACAAACCTGTCGATCTGTTAATGTTTTACGTGACTTAGAGTAATATTTAAAAAGTCTCCCAGCTGTTGTCTGATGTTATCCCTGACATTGCCTAGAAGAATTGAACACAGCCATTGAGAGGTATGACAACCCCCAACACACACAGAAATATTTCAGTTCCTCTCAGCAGTCCCTGATTTTAAAGAACCTCCCTGAGTTTGCCACTGAAAATTGCCCTGTCACTCATAACTCTTGGGCCATTAGAATTTTATATCTCTTATTGTTCAGAAAATTATTTGTGATGTAAATCATTCTATTATTTTTTTTACATTACTAAGAGAAACATTTAAAGGTCTGTGGTGTCTAATGACCACCCTCCAAAAGCATTATAGGCTTTTTGCATTAGTATAACGGAAGTTTAGAACTATGGCAGTTCCCTCCCCCAACACACTGATCAGACCACCCCACCAAATTGAAGTAATGGACACACACACTTCATTCACCCACCCAAACGAATACACACACACACACACACACACACACACACACACACACACACACACACACACACACACACACACACACACACACACCTACTCTACTTTTGTCCTAAGTAATCCCCATACTGTACCCACCCAGGCAAGCACAGTTCATACACAGAAGCAAGGAATATCCAAAAATCACCTCTGCCAAATAGATGAACATGAAAAAATAAACAAATAACTAACAAGTAAACAAGCAAAGGTTCACCAAAACACAGAGGAAACTCAAATATACTTTTGAACTTTTTAATAAAAAAGGGACCAGTAAGCACTTTTGAATTTCACAGTGTTCTTCTTCAGATTGTTTTTAAAACCATTCTCACAGTTTGATATACATGTAGCATAGTCCTACAAGTCTGATTAATCAATAATTAGTCTTATGACAAGTCTCTGATTAATCAATAATAATCATTGTTTATATCATTTGCATTTCCTGTTGTGCATAAGAACACACTCATAATTAACAGAATGATTCTATTCTAGGTTGACAATTGCATTTAACCTAATTTTACATTTCACTTCTCTAAATTCCAATTCAACATCTTTATTTCCTTTGTAATATACCCTGACATGATCAGAAACATGGAGTATAATTTTTTGAACTGCTTACATTTCTCTGTGCATTTATATAAGACATTAACTTCACTTTTGGTTTTAATAGCATATTTATGCTCATAAATACAATTCCTTATGTTTCTATTAGTATTAACTACATAAAATGCATTACAGCTGGTACATACTGCTGCGTACTCTACACATTCAGAATTACAATCAAAATATCCTGGTTCTTCATAACAAAATTTTTATGGAGCTACAATAAAAACTTAGTCTCTTATAAACTTACATAAGAACAGGATAAACAACTATAAGTTTTTTTTTGATTGCTAAAATTACTATCAACTTCACGCTTATCACTTTTTCAAAAATGCTGGTTGTGCATCTATAGCTCCCACTGTATTTAACTGTAGAAGTTAATAGACTGCAGTTTTCCATTATACCACAAGGTGGAGCTCCTTTTAGGTTCATAGGTTCATAGGTTTTCAGGAATATAAAAGACAATTTCAAAAGTGAAAGAGAGGAGACTGGAACAATAGCTGAAGGAGGGAAGACTGAAAGACTAGCTGAAGGGAAAAGGGCCTTGCCACACGACTGGATTTTTTTCTTCTAGTGTTTTGGGACAGAGAAGTGAGGTACCAGTTTGTGTGTGTCTCTTGCCGAAATCCTGGATGATGGCATTTTGTGGATTCAGGAGAAAAGTTCTGAAACCAGTAGTTCCGTGCCTGCATATGATTCAGCAAGAAAAGGAGTTCCCTTGGGCCTAGTGCAGAGATGCCATAGATGACTACCAGAGTTCTGGCGGGTGATTTTCCATTTTTCTCATTGAAGGAACTGTGGTGCCTGATCAATGGGATATTCTCGAAGGAGTGGTGAGAGGCTTTTGGCCGTCATTATTTTTATACTTTTATAAGATTGTGGATTCCCCCCAAATGCTTTCTGGATTACAAATAGCTGGGATCCATATGAGCTCCAACCTTGGGCCCCATCATGCCGGCAGTAGTAGGGTACAATAGAGTGTCTCATAGTTGGTCTGTTTAGATTGATCTAGGGGATAGAGGGTGTTAGTGTTGTTGCCTTAAAGACACTTTATTGCTAAATGACATTGCATTTTCTCATATTTGTATTGTTGCATTATAAATCTTTATTGTTCAGTGACATTGCATTTTCTCATATTTGTATTGTTGCATTATAAATCTTTATTGTTCAGTGACATTGCATTTTCTCATATTTGTATTGTTGCATTATAAATCTTTATTGTTCAGTGACATTGCCTTTTCTCATATTTGTATTGTTGCATTATAAATCTTTATTGTTCAGTGACATTGCATTTTCTCATATTTGTATTGTTGCATTATAAATCTTTATTGTTCAGTGACATTGCATTTTCTCATATTTGTATTGTTGCATTATAAATATTTATTGTTCAGTGACATTGCATTTTCTCATATTTGTATTGTTGCATTATAAATCTTTATTGTTCAGTGACATTGCATTTTCTCATATTTGTATTGTTGCATTATAAATCTTTATTGTTCAGTGACATTGCATTTTCTCATATTTGTATTGTTGCATTATAAATCTTTATTGTTCAGTGACATTGCATTTTCTCATATTTATATTGTTGCATTATAAATCTTTATTGTTCAGTGACATTGCATTTTCTCATATTTGTATTGTTGCATTAT
The DNA here is from genome assembly GCF_019279795.1 of Protopterus annectens. NCBI lineage: Eukaryota > Metazoa > Chordata > Ceratodontiformes > Protopteridae > Protopterus > Protopterus annectens. The sequence goes on from NC_056740.1 coordinate 483,783,076, forward strand.
AAATCTTTATTGTTCAGTGACATTGCATTTTCTCATATTTGTATTGTTGCATTATAAATCTTTATTGTTCAGTGACATTGCATTTTCTCATATTTGTATTGTTGCATTATAAATCTTTATTGTTCAGTGACATTGCATTTTCTCATATTTGTATTGTTGCATTATAAATCTTTATTGTTCAGTGACATTGCCTTTTCTCATATTTGTATTGTTGCATTATAAATCTTTATTGTTCAGTGACATTGCCTTTTCTCATATTTGTATTGTTGCATTATAAATCTTTATTGTTCAGTGACATTGCATTTTCTCATATTTATATTGTTGCATTATAAATCTTTATTGTTCAGTGACATTGCATTTTCACATATTTGTATTGTTGCATTATAAATCTTTATTGTTCAGTGACATTGCATTTTCTCATATTTGTATTGTTGCATTATAAATCTTTATTGTTCAGTGACATTGCATTTTCTCATATTTGTATTGTTGCATTATAAATCTTTATTGTTCAGTGACATTGCATTTTCTCATATTTGTATTGTTGCATTATAAATCTTTATTGTTCAGTGACATTGCATTTTCTCATATTTATATTGTTGCATTATAAATCTTTATTGTTCAGTGACATTGCCTTTTCTCATATTTGTATTGTTGCATTATAAATCTTTATTGTTCAGTCGCATTGCATTTTTCTCGTGTTAGTGCTGCTGCCTTTTAGAATCTTTACAGCTCAATGACACTGCATCTTTTTCATATCTGTACTATTGTATTATAACCCTTTTTCCCCCTCAATGACATTGAATTTTTTCTGTGTTTGTATTGCTGCATTATAAAAGCTTTACTGCTCATTGATACTGCCTTTGTGTGCATGCAATCTCAAGATCTTTTCTGTTGAGTTCTGGGGAAGGGGGTAAATGTATGGTTTCATCACATGTATATCTCACTCTGCCTTACTGCTAACTGGTGCACTGTTGAAATAATTTGTTTGTTGTTGTGCTAGTGCCCTTTAAAACTAAAGTGTCACTTAGAATAAAATCTGTTATCACTTGCCACCTTGAGGTGTTGGGCCTAAAGAAGGGGTGTCACCAGAATCAGGTAGGAAGGAGCCCATATCTATTTCAGCTACACCTGCGGGTGTGCTACGCATCCATGTATTTTTTATAAACTTTGGCTCCTCTCAAACAAACTGAATCATATCTTGACTACCTAACTATATACTCAAGTTATTTGTTAAAACTTTAATCTTAAAACTATACACTGAAAACACGTTTATTAATATCCAATTTCTTATTTGCTTTGTCATCAAAAACCTCTCTGATAGTTCCTTCTATGATTTTGGGGGATAATTTCTGTCCAAAACCTCATTCATTGGCCTTTAACCATATCACCTTAGTCTTCATTCTCTGTTGTCATTTTTTAACCTAACACATTGAGTTTTGACTGGATTGGTGTTGATATAACTTGGATACATACTTTTGTAAAACTGCATTATTAGCTGCATTCTTATAACTAATGAGTGTATTGAAATAGCTATGTTCTAAATTCTTGTTAACCACTATACTTAGAAATACAATACTACATTTTTGTTGCAAGAATATTCAAAGAATGTTGTACACATTTAAATTACTAAATGAATGTATGACTATCTTGGAACATGTACATCATATAATATAATCTGCAGTGTAATCCAAAACTACATGTTCTAATCTAGAGCATAAATATCACAATGTACTTTGGATAGCATGAATAATGATCAATTATTTATTGACTGATATCAGATGGGCCAAATTGCTGTTGTTACTTCATGTGCAACCAAATGTAAGCACCAGGTTTCTCCACAGGTAGCCAGATTTGATGTATAATTTTTTGTATAGCATTTCTTTACTTTGTAAGTGGGCTCATCCATGGACCCTTTTCAGCCTCAACCCACAGCACAAGGCATCATTAAGTAAAATTCACCATTTGGATGATGGGAAGAAAATGGAGTAACCCCTGTAGACATGATTAGAACATGCAAACTCTAGACACACTGTGACCAGATGTCAGGAATGAATCCCTGACACTAGAGCTGTGAGTGAGAGATCTTGTCACTGAGTCACGGTGCTGCCCCGGGGGGGGGGTAGGTTTTTGCAGTCCTTGATGATGATGATGACCTTTTGCTGATGTCACAGTTGCTCAGCAGGAAATGGCAGTGCTTGACAACTCAGGTACACAAATGTTCATAAAACATATACTTCGGTTTGCTGAGTTGCAGGAAGGGTGAATGGTGGGGGCAGCTACCCTGGGCACCAAGCTGCACAGGTATTGAAAAAAATAAGTGTTACAGTTTACAAGCTGCCCAATTGTTCTTTTTTTCCAAAGGAACACTGAGTTACTAGCTTACTATACAATGAATTTATACACATATATATATATATTTAAATTTTCTAGGCTGCCATGGTTATAGGAGTGTTATAAATTGGCAGAGTTTGTTGATAGGAATGGCATACGGTGGTGTATGTGCATGAGCGCATAATTAATGATGGACATTTTGCAGTCTGGCTAGATAGTGATGATTCCTTTGTCATGACACTGTGGGCAGTGCCCAGGAGTCATGGATCTAGAGGAGGCATAAGCAGGGGTCCACAGCTCTCACAGCAGGCCTCTGTGCTGAGAGTCATTCAGCTTAATGAAAACAAATGGTCTTTCTGTTGGATACATCAGAGAGAATAAATGAATGACTGCCGTCTGGCAGTTTAGCACAGTATTAATGATAAAATCTTCTGTTTTGCTTCATCTTTTGGTTGAAATGAAACTTTGAGGACAGAGTTTGGATTCAGTCACATGGCAAGTGAAGAGAGAATATTCACTTTCCCCAGTGACTGTGCGATTGTGTAGTTATTATAATTATTTAATAGGATTGGGGGGGGGGCGCTTTCCTCTCTGCAAAAACACATGTGGTTGGTTTACCTTGTTCCAGTGTATTCCGCATAGCATGCACAGGATGTGTCGACTTTTCACATTTCAAAGTTTTTACATCAGCATTATGGACATTGACGTTATAAATGCTTGACGTATTGTAATAGATCCATATATACAGAGATCTATATATCTCTCTCTATATAGATAGATATAGATAATATAATCTCTCTTTCTCTCTCTTTATATATATATATATATATATATATATATATATATATATATATATACATATATATATATATATATATAAAGAAAAAGCAACACTGTGGTGCAGGCAGACTGGTCCCCCAAAAAGATTATTAGTATCCAATGTAGAAAAATATGGGAGGCACCAGACCAAGGCAGGTAGAAATAAAGTTCAAATTTAATCCACAAACAAGAGACAGACAATCGTGAGTGCTTTCGTAGCCAAAGCTACTTCATCAGACAACTAAAATCATTGTTCATTCATATTTAAACATTGCCAGCAGCCAATCAGCAGCAGAACTCAACCAAAAACAGTTCAAAATTATTAAACTGTAAATTAAAAGCAATAAAACAATTATGTTTTAGATACCAAAACCTAGTCCGTAATTCTAGAATAAACCTAAAAAATATATACAGTTAATAAATATATGTTTAAAAAAATTTATCTGTGTAGTGGTTTGTGAATAAGTATAGGTTTAATAGAGACTTTCTCGTTCAGGCCTCTGCCCATATTGGCCCACATCCTAATAATCCATTCAAGTTCCTTATTTTCTACCAGGTTCTTTGTAGGACCACATCTAAAACCTATTTTAACTTTCTCTACTACCATGAATTTAAATGTGTGTGTTGTATCTGATGCCAAGACATGTTTTGCTAGGGCATTGGTCTCTGCCCTCCTGTGTATATCGTAAACGTGCTCCCTAATCCTATCACGAAACCTCCGTGTAGTCATACCTACATAGAACGAACAGCATATCTTACAGTGGGCTAAATATACAATGTTTGTGGTATTACAGTTGGCTGAGAGTTTAAAGTAAACAGTCTTCCTTGTGTCTGGGTGTTTAAAAAAATATTTCTCATCAATATATGAACAGTAATTACAAGAGTTACAAGTGGTACTGCGGTAGCATTGTTGCCTCACAGTAAGACACTATCCGGTTCGATTCTCAGCTAGAGCGTCTTCTGCGTGGAGACATGTGTGAATGGGCGTACCTTCATTGAAGGTTGTGCATCAGAGCTGGTAACTCAGCACGTAAAAATCAACTACCAATCATTAGCGGACCGGAGTTCCGCTGTGGTGATCCGTAACCGGGAAAAGCCGAAAGACACAACAATTACAAGAGTTACAAGGAAAGGTTCCATGGTTATGTGTTATAGGTTCAATTTTCATCTCATGACCATATCTAGGTCCATATAAGAGTCTCTTAATGGAGTTCTTACTTTTATAGGCATATCTGGGAGTTTCTGCTATCAATGTTCTAACCCTGTCATCTGAGCGAAGTATATTCCAATTTCTGGAATAAACTTTCTGTAGCAGCCTAATGTTACTTGCATATGTAACTGAAATCCTTAAGGGATTAGTTTGTGCAGCTTTTCATTCATATAGGTTTACAGGTTCATAGATTAGTACTAAGCAAACTGCCCTTGCGAGCCATTTTAAGCCTAGACAATTATCCCTTGTGAGACTCAAACCCTCCACCTTGTGTTTGTAAGGCAAACTCCTTAACCATTAGGGCACCCTCCCTCATTTACCTGGTTGTAACTGGTACCATATACCTGGTTGTAACTAGAAAAATAAGGTTTCCCTATACTGTTCCTAATGGAGAGTGTATTTGAGGTGTTAGACTTGATTTCTTTTTTCTTATATCCTGTCTCAAAAAATCTCCCTTCTAGTTGGTGAAATTCACTTACAAATGTATTACCTTTTGCTGTTAATGTAGATATCCTTAGTACTTAACCTTTTATCACGTTTAAACACATGCTCAGGGTGCATACTTTGTCTATGTACATATGTGATTCTATGACATTCTTTGCAAAAGATCTCAGTGTAAAATTCACCTCTATTTACCCTAGTAATACTAACATCTAGAAATTCAACACATTTATTTGAGCTATGAGCTGTAAACTTCAGGA
>NC_056740.1:483793136-483803136 GCF_019279795.1 Protopterus annectens
CAATACATTAACGTAGTCAGTTTGCATCTTTAGCAGAACAAAGAGAGTGTTAAGGGAACCGGGAAAGTAAAATAATAACTGGCCAGTGGGAAGACTGAGACAAGGACACTGTAAATACGTATTAGTCACTCGAGGTTATGCGATAGTCGGGTAATGAAATGAGTTGAAAGGGGGATAATTATCTCTCGCAACAGATGTAGCAAAATGAGGGGTGCAGAAAGGAGAAGATATGAAATTAGACCAGAGTACTACACTGCACCCCCTAGACGCATAATTAAATTGGCCACTGTCATATACTGTACAAGTATAGCATGGGGCATTTATATAAAAAGGGGAAGTCAGATTAGACAGGAGAACTTGTACAGGACAATAATGTCTCAGAGAGAAGATAAGTTTTAGGCAACAACAGGTATGTCTCATTAGAAGAAACTGGATATAGTGGTCCATGCAAAGAAGACAAGAGTAGCATTGATCATTGAAACCACACCCAGTGACTACAGTGTCTTGTGTACAGAGAGGCACAAAGTCATAAAATATCAGGATCTGCAGGCAGAAATGAGAGCAATGTGGAGGAAGGATACCCAGACAGTTCCAATAGTAGTAGGAGCAATGGGTCTTATAAAAAAGAATCTACAACTGTATTTAGATATGTTACCAATCCATGCAATTCCATACGAGTTGCAGGAGGAGTCATTACTGGGCACATTGCAGGTGCTGTGAAGAGCACTTTTGGCTGATGACATCAAAGATTGAAACAATACTAATTTCATGAACTTTAATCGTACTTTGACTAAGGAGTAGAGTCCATTCCAGTCATGGTATTAGAAACCCAAAAGATTTGGAGAAATTAAAAAACAAAGAAATGAATATATTTGCTAAGCAATCTGTAACAACCCCCTTTCTGGCATGCTTAAAAGCTATTTATTAGTACAGTTTCTGCTGTAACATTGCTAACACAATTTCTAGTTGTAGTTTTGGCCAGCATTAACTTTCCTTCCTGCCTGCTGTATTACCTCACCTGCTAATAGCTTCCCAGAAATGATGGTATTTTTTTCAGCTGGAGGTGGTATATGCATGAGCTAACATAAGTGAACATTTGTTGCATATTTCTCCATCATACAACATTGTATACCTATAAAGTATGCACAGAGAGGCAGAGTTATAGTGTAATGCCCGCATTGCCTGCTGCCATAGTGCTCAACTTCTGGATAAAGCTGAAAAATATATTGGGGTGCAAAGGCCCCAAATCAGGTGCAATTTTGAAATATTACTCGAGCTCACATAAAAATAAAATAACAGAACAATATTTTTTTTTATTTTGCATCAACATGCATATTCTAAACACTAAAAAGTATGAAACTGTTAAGGTCTGGCATTATTGGTGAAAGCAATCCTCAGTGATTTACCAGAAAATCATAAAAGTTTACAAGGGACAGGGCAAAAATATGAGGCAAAATCAGGGACAGCTGGTAAGCATGCCTGCTGCACAGCAATACAAGATATGTATTCCACAGCTATGAGGACACGTGTATGATTTCTCTACCATATACACTACAGAAATAGTCTTAAAGGAACTTCTAAAACTGAATGAAAAAAGTGCTGAGATCACATGGGCTATATATATCTCAGAACACTGAATGAGCCAGAACAATTACTGGCAGCAGAACTAAGGACATAGTACTTAATTTGGAAAGTCGCTGTGGAACAGGAGTAACCAAGACCCCTTCCAGAGGCTATTCAATGTCAGTCTTCAAACAGGCTTTGTGCTGGATGAATGGAGGACAGTAACAGCCATTCCCTAGCACAAAGGAGGGTCATCACTGCACCTGGGTAATTATAGACCCATAAGCCTGACCAGCCTCACCTGTAAGGCTGTAGAAAAGATCGTAATGGAATTAATCAACATGTAGATATATGTATATGCATATATACACATTGATAACCTATAAACTCTTTACCCAAGCCAGTTTGGATATTTCAAGGGCAGATCCTGCTGACATAACATGGTGGGCTCTCCTTTATACCCAAAACAATCATCCAGTAAACCTTTAAAAGTTAATTAGGTAGTATTTAACCAATCTTTTGTAAAAGAAATTATTTAAAGTTGTAAACACAGTGAGTGTTTAACATACTAAAAATCATTAATAACCATAATAACCTGTATTGAAATCCAATATATTACTAAAACCTTAAAACAGTAATAAAAATAAATACAGCATGTGTAGCAGTTAAGAGTCTTTTCAAAAGTACTATCACAAGTAGAGTTACAACTTAGCTGCCATCAGTTTCAGAATAGGCATTATTGAGATGCTCTCATTTATTCCTGGACTATTGTTTGTGTTAGGCGGAAACTGCCAGGATAACTCTTTATATTTGAGTTGTTTCCCTCAGTTGCCACCCCTCAAGTCCACCTCTAGCTTATCTAAGATGCCAAACTTAAAACCAATGCAGCTGGTGCATTTTAAAGTGTACTTCTATAGGCCATTATTGAGATCTTGGTTTTTGATATTGTACTTTTGCTCATAAATTCATTTATTCAACCTCCTCTCCATTTTGGCAATATAAACCACTGCACACAATGAGCACCTTGCCAAGTAAACAATGCGCTGCATTGAATAATCCCCATTTTTTAGGGTAACAATGGTTTCATTATTCATACCAATGAAGGATATGTCTTAGACCCTTGGGCTACTACAAATTGGTCTGAAAGGGGGTCCATAATATTTTTGTGAACTTTGGGAATACCACATATAGTTGAAACTTTGGGTGAGCTGATGGTTAAAAATTTATGCAAACTCTTCATTAATACACACTGCATCAAGGCATCTTCCAAAAAGATATCAGTTTTCCTGTACTCTTTGTTAACCTGGTTAATAGAAGAAGCCTCTTAAACCAGGTCATTTTGCAGTATGTTGAACATATTTCCCAAATAATCAATTTGATCAAAAATTACTATCCCCCCTTTAACAATAGGAACATTGCTGTAGTTGAATATGTTAAAACCATTGTTAATATAGTCTCATAAATTCATAGGTAGGTATTAGGCTATTGGCTCTGGGCCTGTACAAGCCCAGCCAAAAAGGTACCCTGACTTTTGCCACCCTAGAAAATGATTTTTCTGTGCCACTGTCAAGCACAGCCACAGAGGTGATCCCCGGGGTGAATTTCCTATTTTCCATCCAATCATCAAGATTTTTCTTGAAGAGTGCTAATGTGGAGCTTTGTTTGATACAGATAGGTAGTTTATTCCAGAGTATGGGAAGTCTCTGAGACAGGAATCTATCCCTCTGGCATGTTCTGTTTATTGTGGTGACAGGGTTTAGGTCCCTAGAGTATGTAGCTTGGAGGGATTGGGATTTCTTTAAGTGGAGCATGTCCAACAGCTCTGGGTTTGACATAGCTTTGTATGTTAGGCAGAGTTCACCTCTGAGTAGGCGATATGTGACGGAGTAAAGCTGGAGTTTTTTGAGACTGTCTGCGTAGGGCATCTGTTTGAGGCCGGTAATTCTCTTTGTGAGGTATTTCTGTGGCCTTTCCAGTTGTTGTAGATGTCTTGTGAGGTACATACCAAAAGGGGCGTTGTACTCTATAATGAGTCTAAATGAGTGATGAGTAGAGGGGAACAATGACCTCGTTTTTTTCTGGACGAGAAACCTTTTGTGATGAGGTGTGCCATGTAGAAGATCTCTGTGCTCAAATCCACTGTTGGAAGCCTCAATATGCCCCTCCCTAGAGTTATTATTAAATATAGAGGGATATTTAAGTATATAAACTTCATTTGACCTATACTGTTTAATATCACACTCAATTTTCTTCTTTTTCCTAAATACAATCAGTTGAATCTGTTTATTAGTGTACTTAAACATACTTTCATATTTGTGTTGCTTGTAACTAAAAAGCAAATCAGTAACCACAGAGTCATTTGATGGCACAGTGGTGTAGCGGTAGTGTTGTCACCTCACAGCAAGAGGTTCTCTGGTTTGATTCTCAGCTGGGGTACCTTTTGCACGGAGTCTGCATGTTCTCCCTGCGTTTGTGTGGGCTTCCTCTATGTACTCCGACTTCCTCCCACGTTAGAAAGACATGCATCTGGAGTGTTTCTTCCTGGGCCTCCGCTGAATATTGGCTTTGTTCCAAGTCAGACTTTCCCGGTTAATAAATAAAATAAATACATTTAACGTAGCAGTATCATCCAACAATTTCTTAATAATTTGATTGTTTCTCCTAATACGTAATTCCATAAGGTCAAAACCATAACTGTCAAATACCTTAATAAATTCCCAATAAAATCCATTATTTTATCTATCCTATTTGCAAATTTCTGTGGTCTTAACTCTTGAGGTACAATTCTTAGCTTCAAACATACCCTTAAATAATTATTTTTCTAACTGTAAACTTTTAATGTGCAGCAAACTTTTTTCCAAACATTTAATCATAGAGTTTAAATTAAAATATTCACGTTCACTATCTTTATGTAATGTGGTTAATGCCCTCTTTCCATACAAAACAGTCTGTATCCAATACCCAAGTACCATAATCAATGTTAACTCCATCACAACGTTGAGGAAACAAACTGATATCATTACTTGGCAATCCACCAAACACTGCGGTGGTGGTGCTGTAGTAGCATTATCGCCTCACAGTTAGACGTTGCACGTTCGCTTCTCAGTTAGAGCGCCTTCTGTGTGTCGACATGCATGAATGGGCGTTCCTTCACTGAAGGTTGTGCATTAGGCCCGGCAAGCCAGCATGTAAAACTCTACTGTCAATCATTAGCAGACCGGATTTCTGCTGTGGCGACCCCTAACCAGAAAAAGCCAAAAGACAGTTTACTTGGCAATCCACCAAATCTGTTGTGCAGTTTAGAATTAGATGCACCCATTGTCTCATTCCTGCCACTCTGTACATTTGGCTGATTTTCCTCTCCTTAAGTTTTATTTTGTGAAGACCGATTGGGCCCCTGAGAAGCAATAAGTCATTCAAAACCGACATTAGTTCAAGTGTGTAGCAATCAACTATTGGTGGCTGTGAGAACAGCTCAGTCAAACGAGTGAGATCCCCTTTCAGCATGACACCGTCAGCTGCGAGTGTCTCCATAGTAACCTCACTAGAGGGCGTGAGCATGGAAGGCTTAGGTGGATAGAAGCATGGAAGGTGTAGGTGGATAGAAACATGGAAGGTCTAGGTGGAATGAAGCATGGAAGGTGTAGGTGGATAGAAGCATGGAAGGCATAGGTGGATAGAAGCATGGAAGGTGTAGGTGGATAGAAACATGGAAGGTGTAGGTGGATAGAAGCATGGAAGGTGTAGGTGGATAGAAGCATGGAAGGCGTAGGTGGATAGAAGCATGGAAGGTGTAGGTGGATAGAAGCATGGAAGGTGTAGGTGGATAGAAACATGGAAGGTCTAGGTGGAATGAAGCATGGAAGGTGTAGGTGGATAGAAGCATGGAAGGTGTAGGTGGATAGAAACATGGAAGGTCTAGGTGGAATGAAGCATGGAAGGTGTAGGTGGATAGAAGCATGGAAGGCATAGGTGGATAGAAGCATGGAAGGTGTAGGTGGATAGAAGCATGGAAGGCGTAGGTGGATAGAAGCATGGAAGGTGTAGGTGGATAGAAGCATGGAAGGCGTAGGTGGATAGAAGCATGGAAGGTGTAGGTGGATAGAAGCATGGAAGGCGTAGGTGGATAGAAGCATGGAAGGTGTAGGTGTATAGAAGCATGGAAGGCGTAGGTGGATAGTCTGTCGTTGAGAACGTTACCTGAGGTGAAAAGGCTGCCAAATCAATGTAACTCAAAAACAATAGAAAAAAGGCAGCTATGTAGCACTAAATCTGTACTAAATAAATCTTAAAGTGCAGATGACACAAAACTCTTGCAAAGCTTACAACTTTTAAAAGATGATATAAAGCCAAGCAAAAAGCTGTTTAACACCCGAATACAAAGTAAGGCATTGTAGAATGTAATACAAAACTGCCAAAAGAAAAACCCTCTTTTATAGTGACAACAATCATCCAATAAGCTTTTAAAAGTTAATTAGGTAGTATTTAACCAATAATTTGTAAAATAAATTATTTAAAGTTGTACACACAGTGAATATTTAAGATACTAAAAATCATTAATAACCATAATAACCTGTATTTAAATCTAATATATTACTAAAACCTTACAAAATTAATAAAATAAACAATAAATATGTGTATGTATAGCATTTTCCACCCCTTGAATCCACCCTGTTTCCATATTTGAAAAACTTTGTGAACAACATTTGTATTGGATTAGCAAAAACAGTGGTTATTTTAAATCAAATGTAATTAGAGACAAAAAGTCAGTGCTTGACAACTTAGTTAATGATCAGAAATAAGGATTATGAATCCTGACAAAGGTGTGGAGGGTAGTTATTTTTGATCAAATTGATTATGTGGGAAAGGTGTTATACTGCAAAATGACCTGGTTTATGAGGCTTCTTCTATTAATGGCAGTCACTCTTGGTTTGATTGCTTCTGTTTCTACTTGTAAACTGTGCGACTATGAGAAGGTCACTTTACCAGTCAGTACTCTGAAAAGGCCTTATATCCAGTTGGCTTATCCTGTTAACAATTAAATAAAAAGACAAGAAAACCAATGTGCAGTTTTGAGAGTAGCTTTTGTAAGGAATTGTTCCATGAGTAAATTGTGAGTAATTGAAGGACATTCAGAACATAACAAAGGAGTTTAAAAGATTTATGGTGCAGAGAGACACAAGCCATTTTACATTTGTACCAACCATGGTATGGGATAGCAGAGAGGTTTATGTAGATGAAAGTTCTGAGTCCAGGTGGTAAGTTACTGCAACACAGATTTTCTGTTCACATACAAGATTACCATGCATGCAAGCACAAGTGAGTCACCTGCAATATTAGGCCCATAAAAATGCCTAAGATCATTACTGGGCCTGCTAAAGCCTGATAGCAAAACGTATGTTAATGACAAACAATGTCCAAATGTGCATGACAGACCATTGAGAAGCTTTAGTACGCATCTATATGTATTTGTAACAAGGTGTCAAAATAACATGCGACGGACAGTCCATATTATTGCCTGGTCTGAGATCTGGATACAGGACAAGATAAAAAAGTCAGTCATTCAGTCTGAGAATGGTAACCATCCTGATATTACCGAACTGATAATCAGGAACTGATAGACTTCCCATACATGTCAAGAAGAGCACCTCGCTGACCGTCTTCAAGAGAAATCTTGATGAGTAGATGGGAAATAGAAAAGTAACTCCAGGGATAATTCCTGTGGCTCTACTCGACAGAAGCACTGGGAACTAAGGTCAGGTGGCATGATGCCAGGGTAATCCTATGGCTAGGCTTGTAAAGGCCCTAGAGCCATTAGCCTAGTACACACCTATGAACCTTGATAATTAGCGTATTTTGTTCTGAATACTGTAATGATCCAGTCATGTCCAGTTAAGGATGGATATTTGAGTCCCTGGGCCAAAGGGATGGAAGGAATAGGACAAGGCGAACACAGAAATGTCCACACCAGGGCAGCAGGATCTGATGAAGTTCTTGTACGAAAGCGCTTAATCCTTGTTTATTCTTAATAAATTTTAACAACTCTCTCCAGCGTGTTCTTGGTTACATCTTCTGGACTGACCTGCTGCCCTGGAGTGGACAATTCTGTGTCCAAAAGGATGGAAGCTTTAGGGTTCGACACTGAGATAAATGACCTGATTGGTTCCTCTGGCTCTCTCCAGCGTGTTCTTGGTTGCATCCTCTGGACTGACCTGCTGCCCTGGTGTGGACATTTATGTGTCCAAAAGGATGGAAGCTTTAGGGTTCGACACTGAGATAAATGACCTGATCGGTTCCTCTGGAAGGATGAAACGCCAGATTTGTAGATTGTGGATGGTGCTAGATTAGGACCCTAGATGAAAAAGGCCTGAGATCCAATGATGATTCATACTGTTCGACACGTCCATTGTGGTAATGTTAGAGCCGCATGCAAAGAGTCCATCATGAGAACCTCTGAGCACCACATGCTAACCTGAAAAACTATAACCGCACTTTGGTATGAGCTATAGAATCTGTGAGAAAGAGCAACAATGTATCTTGAGACCTATGAGAAACCACAAAAATGACTGTTTTTATGAAGTGAGGAGAGCACGTCATATAAAAGGGTTAAAAAACAATAGCAGGAGTAGACACTGCATTGACCTAATTATGCTTTCCTTTTTGGTACAAAAAAGTGCTTTTCCAAGAAGTGTATACCGGAATACTTTAGCATAGTGCTTTTTGCTAAAATTATTTTATTTTGTATACATATGTTTTTTTCCCAGTAGGTATATATGACAGGCAATAAACCAATGGAGTGGAAGTGTGAAAGGAATTCCGTAGGTGCATGCTTGTGTGGGTTTACTTTTGTGAGGTGTCCTCCTTGTATATTCATGCACACAAGTAAAGAAGACAGATTTTAACATTGCTTAGGCTCTATGGATTTATTTTACTGATGTACAGCCGAGAAAGGAACATAACAGTCTCCTTTATTAACAGGCCAGAGTTGGCCATTTCCCTTTTAGTGCAGCTGACACTTTTTAGTATACACCCCAAAGTTTAAGATAATCTAGAAATGACTAGACTTAGGTTTGATTCTCACACCCTCCACTATCATACTCCTTGATGGTGAAGAAAACTATGAAAACCTTTCAGTCCTTCCCCCCCCAAATCCTGCCTCAATTTAGTGGATTTATCAGGTTATTAAAATTAAAAATAGTGTTCCGTAGTCCTGTTTTGTTTTTCAGATTATATAGACAGTAAAATGCATGCATAACTTGCTGAACAGACAGATTATGATCAGTGCTGCCTTGTCTTACAGTGTGTCTCCATATATCTAATATAGTTTAAATAGCACTGGTATAATTATATCCTAAGTTTATTTTCTGAGGATAGATTCCACAGACATCTGATTTTATTGAATTAAATAGGAGTGTTCAGCCAGTTCTGAGTCATCAGTGCTGTTAAAAAAAGCCTTAATCATTTAATTATTTTGTAGATTTTAATGTCTTTATAGCAATATAAGCTCACAGATTTAATGGGATGAATAAATAGTCCCACTTGTGGGGTATGCAGTCCTTCTGTAATTTGAGTTTTAATGCTGGTACCCAGGCTGGTACTTTTTCTGTTAATTTTAACAAGGAGGGGTAGCCATGCCTGAGACGAATGCTGCGTAAGTTTATTATTGTGTATAAACAGGTATCAGTAATAGTGGAGCATGTGACTGTTTCAGCAGGAATGACGCATCATGCAAGGGTGGCCGTTCACATGCTCAGACAATGAGTACTATTACTTGCTGTAAGGGGGTGGAGGTACTGTCATTTAAACTTATGCAAGTCTAAAGTCACGCAGGTCTGAGAGAGGTGACAAGAGAATAAAACAGCTCCTTGTGTTTTTTCCTAAAAATCCATGGGTGATTACTGAATATGTAGGAATGCAAGAGGGGGGCATTTTTGTATGGACATGTGAACAAGTACATTAGTTTTGGAAATCACCTATAATTTTATGATCATAGGTTCATAGGTTCATAGGTTAGTACTAAGCTAACTGCCCTTGTGAGCCATTTTAAGCCTAGCCAATTATCCCTTGTGAGACTCGAACCTTGCACCTTGTGTTTGTAAGGCAAACACTTTTAACCATTAGGCCACCCTCCCAACCCCTGGTGTAATGCAGTTTGCATATAACTCACCACTTGTGGCGTGTCCTTTCAGTAACTTCTAACAAGTCACCTGTAGACCATACGGTGTGTGGTATTATCTGCAACATTGGTTAATATTTCATAAAAGTATGAATTGTGAAGGAAAAGTAACATAGAGTCTGAAATTCATGTAGTTCAAAGATACACACACACACACACACACACACACACACACACACACACACGCACACACACACACACACACGCACACACACACACACACACACACACACACACACACACACACACACACACACACAC
>NC_056740.1:483805636-483880520 GCF_019279795.1 Protopterus annectens
TGAGGTGATGGAAGGACTGGAATAAGAGTGATGGGAGGGAAAATTCAGTGACAGCTGACCTGTTTTGGAGCAAAGGAGATGCTATGACCACCTGCACAGCTGACTTGCATGGCTGAAGGGGAATAATAACAGAAAGTATAGGGCTAGTGTGGCTACATGCTGCATATAAGCCAAGGAGGAAGTGTATATGTGAACGTAGATGCATACGTGGTAGCTTCTTAGGTTATCATCAGCAAATGCTTAGCTTTTGGCTAGAGTTGGGAAAGGGACCACCATGACTGGTGCACAGATCCACTTCATCACACCTGCCAGTCACCTCTGAGGGGTGAATGGGGTCATAAGGCTCTCACCATCCTCAGGGAATGAATGAGGATGACTCTTGTCCACCATCAGAGTAACAAATGGACTGATGGAATGTAAGGAGGGGAATCATTAGACAGGTCATGTGGGGGCCTAAAAAAAAGAAAAAAATGTAATCGTGACCAGGTAGAAGTTTCAGAAATGTATAGCATTTGTTGGTACATGACGTTTGAACTGAAAAATCATAGTTAAGCCAAACCATGTCAATGACAAAGCATCTGACAGCTGTGGGAGCTGACACACAAACCAGATTCACAGTACTAACCTGCTGAAAGGCCTAACACCCACTTTAAGCTGAATGAGCTTTGACAAAATACTACATGTCCAAGCATGTGGACAAAATAAGATGCACCTATTGATTTTATTTTTCTATTTGCTGACCATGTAAGCCCACTGGACAAATTGTCCCTTTTCAGGGGTAATCTGGGAGCATTGCCTGGTGAAGTGAGTTGCTTATAGTCACAAAGTAGTCTAATGATGGTAGGAGGAATCAAACCCTGTACCCTGGGTACAGGAAGCCACTCACTAGTTACCTGTGCACTAACTGCCATATTGGGATAGATGGGGCTGCCTTTCTAAATGTAGATGATACATGATGATGTCAGCCAATGATGCAGAAGCAGGACGTCCATCTACACTGCTGGCAACCCACATTCATGAATGGACCATGGCTGCTGGTAGGAATAGCTAGTGTGATTAAATGAAGGGTTTGGTGGCCAGTTTTCCTGTTCTGGGTGAGGGTGAGGAAAAAACAGATGCCTGAGTGACCTATGGAGACCATGAGCCTCAAAGGGTATCTCGGTGTTAATATAGCATCAAAACATATCAGCTTGGGACAGGAATGTGGTGCAAAAGGAACTTGAGCAGGAGGGAGTGTATAAATACTTGGGAGGAGATGAAGGGTCAGTAATAAAACATGAAAAAATGAAAATAAAGGTCAGTAAGGAATACTTTAGAAGACTAAAACTAATATTATAAAAAAACATTGACATCTAGGAATAACATTCAAGCTGTAAATTAATCTGCTGTTCTTGTTCTAATAACCAGAAAATATTCCCAGGTGAAACAGTCTGCTCAGGAGCCACAAACCCAGAATGAAACATTTAGTTTGTGGCTCCTGACCAGTCCGTTTCACCTGGGAATATTTTTTGGTTATTAGTTCTGTTTTTTCCTGGTTCCTCATTTGATTTGTGTTCTTGTTCTAACACAGGTTTGGGGTGATTGACTAGCCCCAAAAAATATTAGATCAATTAGACATTAAAATAAAAATATGTTTATCAAATGATATATAAGAACCACTGTAAACAATATTATATATTCCTAGCTCTGAATGAGGTGTGGGCCTCTTCGAAATAGATTACATGTATAGATATGCAATTTTGGGACTGTATACATATCTGCTGTTCTCATCAGATCCAAACATAGTGAAAGTTTAAAAACATGAGGAGAAGAAGTTTAAGATGACATATTTAATTAGTTTAACAGAAGCATTTCGATATCAAGCTGGAACAGAAATCAAACCAGAAGAAAACAAAAGTCATACGGCAACTGCAATGTGCCAAAAATCAAAAGAAAGAATATAAGGAAAAAGGATCAGAAGAGAAGGAAAGAAAACTGGAAAATCCACAAATCTAGTGGCAAGTACAGAGAGGTCTTGGAACAACCACGTGGTGACCAAGATTTGGCACAGGGATGGTTAAGGAGTGGTGAATTGAAACCAAAAGGCTAATAATGGTGGCCCAAAGGACCTGTACACTGGAAGTCATAATAATGTCTCAAGACTGTTGCAATGAGGATTGTGCAAACACTACAATATGGAAGTAGCTGAGAAATACTGGAAACATGAACCACAAAGCACTATATAAAATGATGAAGCTTATATCACATGGGGTTACCCGTTACCAACAGTTTAAAAAACTTGATGTTACAATATCAGATATAGTAGTTCATGAAAAGAAGACAAAAGTAGCATTGATCGTTGAAAGTGTTACACCTAGTGAACACAATGTTATCAGTAGAGAGATACACTAAGTCGTAAAATATATCATACATATATAAGTATAAAATATATAATATAATAAAATATCAGGAGTTGCAAGCAGCAACTAAAGCAAAGATAACTAAATAGTTCTGATAGTAGGAAGAGCAATGTGCCTAACAAAATAAGAATTTATACTGATTCTTAGATATGCTACCAGTACATATAACTCCATATGAATTATAGAAGGAGGCAATTCTGAGAACATTGCAAGTTCTGCAAAGAGTACTTTTGGCTAACATCAAAGATTTGAAACAGTACTAATTTCATGAACTCTAATCATGCCCTGACTTCCCTGACTTAGGAATGGAGTCCATTCCTGTCATGGTATTAGAAAGCCAAAACACTTGAAGAAATTAAAATGGGGTGAGGATAACATGCTGATGTCACTGGACTGGACATCTTAGCTTGGACAAAGGCCCAGGCAGAGCAGGAATGATGCTTCCCAGGCTCCGTGCTCACTGCTGGACCAAGCACAGTGGAAATGATACCTCCCAGGCTCCATGCTCACTGCTGGACCAAGCACAGCAGGAATGATACATCCCAGGATCCATGCTCACTGCTGGACCAAGCACAGCAGGAATGATGCTGCTCAGGCTCCATGCTCACTGCTGGACCAAGCACACCAGGAATGATACCTCCCAGGCTCTGTGCTCACTGCTTGACCAAGCACAGCAGGAATGATGGTGCCCAGGCTCCGTGCTCACTGCTTGACCAAGCACAGCAGGAATGATGCCATCCAGGCTTCGTGCTCACTACTCCCCATCAAATCCCACACTTGCTGGTCCAAGTAGAGAGTAACTGTTGACGCATAACTCTCACCATTACAGATTTTCTCAGAATATCCAAATTGTTGTTTGATATTTTTTGCTTTTCCTCATAAAATTTGTGATTTTCTGGCAAATCACTGAGGATTGAAGTAACTAAATAATGACAGGACATTAAATTGTCAAACTTCATATCCTTCAGAAAAATGCATGCTAATACAGCACATTTTATTTTATTCTATCATATGTCTAAGCTTATAAGAGCAGTATGTAAAATCTATCCCTATTTTGGCCCCCCCCCCATTATTTTTGGCTTTGTTGACTCTTCTTGACCTAAAAGGTTGAAAGGTATGTGTTAAGGTTAACATCTGGAGGAGTCTGGGGGTTCCTTCAGTGAAAGGTTACATCTGGGTACCTGGTAAGGAGCAATTAAATGGAGGATCCAGAGATGGGGGGTGTAGAAGCTAAGGAGGAACAGGCTTAGTCTGTGTGGAATGGGGTGGGGGAGCCATATTGAAAAAAAAGTTTGAATGATGTCATTACTGTAGAGAGGTATATGATGAAGGCCTTACCCATACAAGGATGAAGTAACAACCTCAGACACAAAGCAGGATGAAGGAACAAACTCAGACACAAAGTAGGATGAAAGAACAATCTCAGACACAAAGTAGGATGAAGGAACAATCTCAAACACAAAACAGGGTGAAGGAACAATCTCAGACACAAAGCAGGATGAAGGAACAATCTCAGACACAAAGCAGGGTGAAGGAACAATCTCAGACACAAAGCAGGATGAAGGAATAATCTCAGACACAAAGCAGGATGAAGAAACACTTTCAGACACAAAACAGGGTGAAGGAACAATCTTGGACACAAAGCAGGATGAAGGAACAATCTCAGACACAAAACAGGCCAAAGGAACAATCTCAGACACAAAGCAGGATGAAGGAACAATCTCAGAGACAAAACAGGGTGAAGGAACAATCTCAGACACAAAACAGGGTGAAGGAACAATCTCAGACACAAAGCAGGATGAAGGAACAATCTCAGACACAAAGCAGGGTGAAGGAACACTCTCAGACACAAAGCAGGATGAAGGAACAATCTCAGACACAAAACAGGGTGAAGGAACAATCTCAGACACAAAGCAGGATGAAGGAACAATCTCAGACACAAAACAGGGTGAAGGAACAATCTCAGACACAAAACAGGGAGAAGGAACAATCTCAGACACAAAGCAGGACGAAGGAAAACTCTCAGACACAAAGCAGGCCAAAGGAACAATCTCAGACACAAAGCAGGATGAAGGAACAATCTCAGACACAAAGCAGGATGAAGGAACAATCTCAGACACAAAACAGGGTGAAGGAACAATCTCAGACACAAAACAGGGTGAAGGAACAATCTCAGACACAAAGCAGGACGAAGGAAAACTCTCAGACACAAAGCAGGCCAAAGGAACAATCTCAGACACAAAGCAGGATGAAGGAACAATCTCAGACACAAAGCAGGATGAAGGAACAATCTCAGACACAAAACAGGGTGAAGGAACAATCTCAGACACAACGCAGGAAGAAGGAACAATCTCAGACACAAAGCAGGATGAAAGAACAATCTCAGACACAAAGCAGGATGAAGGAACAATCTCAGACACAATGCAGGATGAAGGACCAATCTCAGACAGAAAACAGGATGAGGGTGCAGTCTTATTCCCAAAGGTCAGAATGGCCCAGGGCTCTACCACCATCACCTCAAATGAATAACAGCTAGAGATGACGTCTGCTAGTTGGCCTACCTTCTTAACCCACTGTTCCATAGCTAGTACAGCCCCAGAAATGTAACAATGAGCCTTTGAGGAGACCCACTGAGAGACTGTGCCTGCAACAGAGAAGTGTATTATTAACTTGAAAATTTGGAAATTTGGTCCATAAAACGTGGTTATCATTGCTTTATTGAGAAGTGATACAAAGTCAGGTTAAACTGAATTACTGAAGAGTTGCACATACATATGCATGTACTTCTTGATATAATCAAATGTTAATATTTAAACATAATTACCTTATCCACTGTACGAGTAAAATGGAATTAAGTCTGTCTAGCATACCTATGCAGTGCTGTGCTGGTCTGTATATGCTTGTGTGTCCCTATGGATGCAACTGTGTGATGTTTGTAAAGCAAGCAAACGGCTGCATCACATTTTCTCTCTGGCAGTACATAATTACCGATGCATTTTATAAAGAAATAAACTTAAAAGCACAAACATGGATTACAGAAAATACTTGAAACACTTGTTCATTTGATATCATTATTGGATAAATAAGTTCTGTCTCTCATTTAGAAAAGGTATCTCTAACAGCCCATATAATGCCTCACTGTTTTGAGATTTCACCCTTTGAAAGAGGCTTTACAGTTCATCTAAGTATGATTCTAAAACTAGTGTTTTGACAATTTTTTTGAGACTACTGTTTCATTGAGCTGGGATCACATTTTTGCATTTCATGACTGATGGTATATTTAGCTATGCCATTTTTCTGCATTGGCAGAAAACATAACCTTTTTTGTTACTTAGAGATATTTACATGAGGAGACTATAGTACGGTTGTGAGTGATGGTATCAGTTGATTTAGGAATTATTCTGAGGGCACAATCTGAGCATATAAAATCTCACGAGTACCTGAAATCAGGAGTGAAGTGATCACTAATATGCAATGGCATTTGTAAAATGCATGTTTCAACACGTGGGAATACCAAAGTGTGCCACACCTTTTGCAGGTATGCTGCTGCCTGTTCCGATGGTTTGATGCTTGCAATACAGGTTTCTCATAAAGTAGGAGTGTCTGTCTGTAACCAAGGCCATGTCAGGGTGTTTGTTAATCTGTAACCTGTGATCAAAGCCACTAAACCAGCAGTATACATCTGCAAAGAGGTGCAAAGTAGTGAGCTGCGGTCAGAATTCCATAATACAACCTTTAAAAAGTTTTAGAAAGTCAGGAAATAGGGCTTTGTGGAAGTTCCCTGATCCTTCGTATCGGGAAATCATTTTGCATTTTGAGAAGTTAGCAGGCTGGGTTATTATGAAAGCATTTCACAGGACATTGATTCATACTTTGCTGTGTTGAATTCACAGACTGTGCTTAGCTGATGTGCTTAAAGACCCAGCAGAACTTTTGTATTGTACACAGATTGCAACTGACTCATATATATTACATTTACTAACTTTTATATTCCCCTGGACTGGATTCTGTTGTCAGAATGTTATATGCTGGTACACACGCTATGACTTACCTTGTCTTTCCTTTTTGTTCTGTTCAAATTAAATGTTACAGCTCAGAACAAATTTTATTTTTATTTATTTAACATTTGTTGACCAGGAAAGTTCGACTAGGACAGAGCCTATTTTCAGAGGAGGCCCAGGGAGAAATGCTGCATGTGCATGTCTTTGGAATGTGGGAGGAAACCAGACCACCCAGAGGAAACCCACGTGAATGCAGGGAAGACATGCAGACTCCACACAGAAGGCACCCCAGCCAAGAATTGAAGCTAAGAACCTCTTGCTGTGAGACATTACCCACTGTACCACTGCACCGCCCAACAAATGACTGCAATAGGAACTTGTTTACATTTTTCAGTTTGCCATGTGAAAAGTATCTTTAATTATTGAGTTATTAGATTCCAAAGTGTTCTTCCTTCCCCTTCATTTCTAATAGTATGAACAGTATAAGAATGTTGAGCATGCACCTGCTCAGATAAGCAATTACTGTGAGTCACAGGTTACACATAAATGTGTCAGGCATGGTATGGCATGGATACAGTAGGCACAAGACAATGAGCAAGCATGCTTGTGTGAGACATGCAAAGCATTATAAAAGCTGTGGGATCATTGTGTCTCCAGCACAAGAGCAGGTATTAAGCAAAAGAGGCTGGATAACCACAGAGTCATCATGAAAGATTCAAGCGCTGATTGTCACACCTTCTTAACATAGTGTCTCCCCATCATAGCAGTATGCAAGAAACTGATTCTAGTGGTCACTGACTTAACACTGAAACCATGAACATTTGGCTTACTCTTCTGTATCAGGAATGTTGTAACATCCAACCAGGAAAGGAGTAACCTGATGGTGCAGTGTCCCCTAGCAGACACTGAAGTTGATATAGCTACAGCAGCACAGTGCTGGCTTCAAAATAGTGATGGGTGTAGCTAATAGACTGTGTTGCAGAAATGCTGATCTATGGCATTCTAATACAGGAGCCACACACCCTGGAGTGTCAGACCTTAGCTGCTGTGTCAGTGGTTTTCCAACATGTTAATGCATTTGTTTATGGGTTAATACATTGGGAAATGCATGCACCTGCCAGCACACATGAATGAAACAAAGCAAAGTTCACACCAATCATATCTTTCATAGATGGATGAAGACATGTATTTAGCTGACACATAATGCCTTATGGTGCCATAGCCATACATGACTGTCAGGGGCTGCTGCCCTTTAGAATGTCAGTGTGTTGCACCAAAGTGCTGTCAGTCGTAACGCTCACAACAGCAGCACTGCATCCAGCTTCATGGCCTGCTGTTGTAGCTGAGCAGCAGTATCACTAGAACATCTGGTGCTTGTGTAGTCATCTTTGGACTAGCCTGCACAGAGCTGCTGTGGAGCAGAATTCAAAGATGCAATTCTTGTGTTGATCTGTAGTGTGCATTTCACATTAGTCTGTCATATTCTATTGCACCTGCATCTTCCTTGCCAGCAGTATGGCTGCTTGCATGTCAGTGTTGGGACCTAAATGTGGCACTGGTCTTCCAGTTAGTGTGTGTGTGTGTGATAAATAAATCCACCAAAGTCCAGGATCCCTGGTGTCATGAGGAAGTGGGATCCTTTTGTGTGTGTGTGTGTGTGTGTGTGTGTGTGTGTGCATGTGTGTGATAAATAAATGCACCAAAGTCCATGATTCCTTGTGCCATTCCCTCGAATGGGATCATAGATGTGTCTATGCCCTTTTCTTATTGCTGACTCATTCCTGTCACCATCACAGTAGGTATGTATGGTCCTTTATAAATTCTTTATGTCTTGTACTGACAGAAACAAATATAGCAGGAGTTCCTGCACTGGCAACAGAATAGTGTTCTGTTTGTATCATGATAGCTTTGTTGAATCTAACAGTTAATATGCATAAATTATTTCTAGCTAGACTGCCACTTTGCTTGAATCTAATGAGAATTAGATATCTTAGCTGTCCCCTGCCTTATATTTGGGTTATTATTTATTGCTGCTTTTCTGCCTTGCTCCTACTGCATCTGTATGAAATTTAAATCAGGCATAGTAAGCTGCAAACAATAAAATAGCCTATCCTTTCTGATTGACAATAACAGTAAAC
Source organism: Protopterus annectens (assembly GCF_019279795.1). Classification (NCBI taxonomy): domain Eukaryota; kingdom Metazoa; phylum Chordata; order Ceratodontiformes; family Protopteridae; genus Protopterus; species Protopterus annectens. The sequence continues at coordinate 483,814,175 of NC_056740.1, forward strand.
TTCCAGAGTACTTAATAACATATCTTTATTGGAAAGTTGTGTTTTACTGCATAAATTAAATAAAGATTATGGAATAAATAGCCCATCCTTTCTGGAAAATTAATTTTCTAGCTTATCTTCTGAAATCCTTGTCATACTTCATATATTTCTGTTGCTGAAAACCTTTACAAGATGCCTTCCTCCATAATCCCCCTTATCGTACAAACTCCCAACTTTCCCTATCTACCCTAATTTCCTTTCCAGAACCAGTTCAACACTTATGTTTATCCAGGGTGCTTTGTGCAATTATCCCATCTGGAAAGGAATATTTATATTGTATTGAGTATTGTTTGGAAAAGTAAATAGACATGTAGATGCTTCCGTATCATGTGATCTGTAATTGAGAGCCATGCCTTCTCTATATTCTCATCATATTGACTGATGATGTGACACCCCAACCTCATGTATCAATGGGAAAAAGGAGGGCTTGATGATGATGATGGTGATGATAATGATGATGATGGTGATAGTGATGATGATGGTGATGATGATGATGGTGATGATAATGATGATGATGATGGTGATGATGATGATGATGGTGATGATAGTGATGGTGGTGATGATAATGATGATGATGATGATGGTGATGATGATGATGATGGTGATGATGATGATGGTGATGATAATGATGATGATGGTGATGGTGATGCTGCTGCTGATGGTGATGATGATGATGGTGATGATAGTGATGATGATGGTGATGATGGTGATGATAGTGATGATGATGGTGATGATGGTGATGATGATGATGGTGATGGTCATTCTGCTGCTGTTGCTGATGGTAATGATGATGGTGATGATAGTGATGATGATGGTGATGATGGTGATGATAGTGATGATGATGGTGATGATGGTGATGATGATGGTGATGGTGATGCTGCTGCTGCTGCTGATGGTGATGATGATGGTGATTATAGTGATGATGATGGTGATGATAATGATGGTGATGGTGATGGTGATGCTGCTGCTGCTGATGGTGATGATGGTGATGGTGGTGATGATGATGACGGCGATGGTGATGATGACGGTGGTGATCATGATCATGATGATAGTGATGGTGGTGGTGGTGATGATGATGGTGATAATGATGGTGATGATGGTGATAATGGTGATGATGATGATGGTGATGATGGTGATGATAATGATGGTGATGATGATGGTGATGAGGATGATGATGATAGTGATGATGGTGGTGGTGATGATGATGATGATGGTGACGATTATGGTGATGATGATGATGAGGGTGATGATGATGGTGATGATGGCGATGATGATGGTGATGATGATGAATGTGATGATGGTGATGGTGATGATGGTGATGCTGCTGCTGATGATGATGGTGATGGTGATGGTGATGGTGATGATGATGGTGATGATGGTAGTGATGGTGGTGGTGATGGTGATGGTGATGATGAATGTGATGATGGTGATGGTGATGATGGTGATGCTGCTGCTGATGATGGTGATGATGATGATGGTGATGATGATGATGTTGATGGTGATGATGATGGTGATGATGGTGATGATAGTGATGGTGATGATGATGGTGATGAGGATGATGATGATAGTGATGATGGTGGTGATGATGATGATGATGGTGATGATTATGGAGATGATGATGATGATGAGGGTGATGATGGTGATGATGGTGATGATGATGGTGATGATGATGAATGTGATGATGGTGATGCTGCTGCTGATGGTGATGATGATGATGGTGATGATGATGGTGATGATGGTGATGATGGTAGTGATGGTGGTGGAGATGATGATGATGATGATGGTGATGATGATGGTGATGATTATGGTGATATGATAATGGTGATGATGCTGCTGCTGCTGATGATGATGGTGATGACCTTCTCTCTAACAGTGATTGTTGTTCTCACTTCTACTAGATGAGACTTGAATGCATTCTTAATACACCAATTTTGTAATGATTTAAGAATTATTTTGTTATACCATTTTGATAAATAGTTACTATTTAAAAAATGTAGCTTCAGCTTTGTATTTCTCATGCTTCTTTGATTTTTATTTGTCATATGCCACATACTAGCCTTACAAAAATGTAGGGCGGTCACGGTGGTGCAGTGCTTAGTGTTGCCACCTCACATTAAGAGATTCTCCGGTTTGATCCTCGGCTGGGGTGCCTTCTGTGTTGAGTCTGCATGTCCTCCCTGTGGTCGTGTGAGTTTCCTCTGTGTACTCCGGTTTCCTCCCACATCCCAAAGACATGCTGTAGGTGGACTGGATACTCTAAATTGGCCCTAGGTGTGAGTGCATGCATGCATGTGTTTGCCTTCCATGGAAGGTTGCGTGGTGGGCTGGCAACTCAACACCGTAAGCCCCCCATGCCAATTATGAGCGGACAAGTGATCCACTGTGGTGACCCCTAACCAGGGAAAGCCGAAAGAAGAAGTCTTGCAAAAATGTTTCATTTGTTATAATACTATGATTTTTTCTGTCTCTTTCTTTTTCCCTTTCATAACTGGGGCTCATGACACCAAACATTCATTAAAACATAGGAAATGGGCCCATAATGTCAACACTTGTGTAATTAATGCTTATGCTAATGTCTACCCTTTATTAAAATGTGAATAATGTGTGTGTATAATAAACAATGGAAGTGACAGTGACAGGTGTGCAAAAGGTTACAGCAGTGAAGTCAAGGAACTAAATAGTTCACTGTTTCTGTTACAATACTGAAGGACAGATTGGGAATGATTTCTTTTTTAGTTTCTTTAACCTGGAAAATACATTGACCCCCATTTTTGTTAGACTTTATTCAGTGGCACCAAATTCTACAGCTAACAGACTTTTCAGTAACTGTTATCACTGCACAGTATTAATTTTGGATTGTTTTTATGTTCCGTTCCCTCATTAAGTACTTAACTAGTTTATACACAACGCAGTATCATATGTTTTGTTGCCTCCCTATTGAAATGTCAGGATTCAGAATGAATCTTGACATGCTAAAAAAGGCTGAAAATCCAGAAGAACAGTGAATATCCAACATCTCATTTAAATTTCTATTTTTTGCAAGGTGATGTGAGGGACACAAACTATGTATATTTATATATATATATATATATATATATATATATATATATATATATATATATATATATATATATATATATATATATATATATATATATATATTTATTTTATTTTATTTATTTTTATTTTATTTTTGTTAACCGGGAAAGTCCGACTGGACACAGGTCCATTTTCAGCGGAGGCCCGGGGAGAAAAGCTCCATGATACAATACAATATTAGATGAAAACAGTACAAAGCAATTCTTAACATTTATAAGTGGTACAGGGGACCATTTACATGGCATGTGATAACTAGAAGAATATACAGTCAGTACTCTAGTAGAATATACAAGTAGTACAAATAATACAAATATATATAAATAATTTTTTTTTTTTTTTTTTTTTTCCCCTTCAGAATATTAGTAAATATAAAGTTGTAATACATTTGTGCTTTAGTATAACTGAGAAGTAAATAAATGCCCATAGTGGCATAAAATAGGGTAAAGGTATAGGTAGGATGAGAGTAAGATAATCTCTGTTAGGTATTGTGTTAGTCTAGAAACAGATTAGAGTGTTTTTCAGGTAAGGGATATGGTACAGAATAGTACAAGTGTTGGAATGTTTACCGCTTATAGATTGATGAAATGTTAGGATGAATCTGTGGGATAGCAGAAGAGCTCAGTAAAGGAAAATGTTGTAGTGTAGCATAGTCCATGCAACTGGAGCATAGATGTTGCTACCCTGGGGTATAGCAAGAGCAGAGCCAGATGTTAGAATAGTAGGATTTCAAGAGGTGTTTGAAATGGGTGCAAGAAGTAGTGCTGGTTATATTGTTTGGGAGTGAGTTCCAGGTTTGTGCTGTTGTGCAGGCAAAGAGAGATTTACCTGCTTCATTTTTATGTCTAATTACTTGAATGAGATTTTGGTTGCTAGATCTCAGGGCTCTAGTGGTGGTGTAGGGCTTAATTAGTTGTTGGAGGGCAGGTGTTTTTTCAGGGTAGTAGTAGAGTTTATGTGCAACTATGGCTTGATTGAGTCTAAGTAGCTGAGGAAGTTCCAGCCACTTGAGTTGCATTAGGGAAAGACAGTGATGGGATCTATTTGAGGAGTCTGTTGCAAATTTGTGTGTGTTGCAATATATATGTGTGTGCGTGTGTGTGTGTGTGTGTGTATGTTTGTATATATATCTGTGTGTATATATATCAACTCTGAGATCACCATATGTCTGAGAATATAGAATCATCTGAGAAATGCCAACCCCAAAGTTAATATATGTAAGCCCAGATTTTTCAACAATTCAAGGTCCATGTTACATGAGTAAGTCACGATATTTCAAACAGTTACTGGTTTGGTTACTAGAATAAAATGTTGCATGTGATCTGTGGAAAAGTAATCCTGCTTAGCCTCATGTGCTCCTGTTTAACTCCCACTGCTCTTGTTTGTTATACTGATGTAAAATATGGCAGAATTGACATGAATCAATGGTGTCCCAATGTAACGTATTTTAGTGCTGAAACGTATATGGTAATCAGAGCATTAGTATGCCTATCTGTCAGTTTTATTGAGCAAATACTTAGCACCTTCTCTGAAAAGCATAAAACAATCATCTTGTGATTACTAATATTTGCATCTATCCTCTTCTCTAAACAAATACCGCCTTCTCTGAAAAGCATAAATAAATTATCTGGTAAGTATTAGTATATGTGTCTATCTTTTCACTGAACAGACGACTCAAAGCCTACGTTCTGATCTTGCTTGCTGTGGTGTTGAATTTTAACCATTCCTGTCTTTGTTTCAGGTGTCTAATGTCTGTAGTACTTCATGATGTCCTCTGCGAGACAGTTTGGATCTGTTATTGTTATACATTTTTGGAAATGTTAAATGTAACATAATAAAAAATATTACTGTAGAAAAGTTGGACAGTGGCACAAGAATAGAGATAAAAAAAGGAGATCTTTTTGCAAACCTAGACAACAGAGTTTATCAAAGTACAAAAGCACTTTGATACACTGGCATGCGAAAGTGCATTCCCACGCAGAAAGCTAAAACCAGAAAAGCAACAGCCCTGTGGAAATATTTAATGTTCAGTCAATTAAATTAGCAGTACAGAATGTACCTGTAATGTGTCCATCCATTTCCAAAAGCTTCACATCCATTTGCAAAACATTCAGGCAATTTCTCATTATATGATGTAGCATTAAAGTAATTTCTTCATATTCATAAATACATTGTGGCATTTACTGTGTTAATGCTGTAAAGCACTTGTATAACTTCCGATACTTATTTATTTGTGCATTTGTAATAAAACAGCTTCTTAAACTTTTTTTGTAAGCCACAGCTCAAATATATTTAGTTTATCCCTGAGTGATATCACCTGAGAAGTAATGTGATATGCATCCATAGGTGTTACTGGACGCATCTTTACGCATACGAGGTGATGCATTCATTAATGTGTATGAACACATCGGACACTTTCTCTATGCTGGTGTCACTGTGGTAGAAGTTTAATGTGTAGCTTCAGTAGCACAAACGTGGAGAAAGAGGTATTTTTTAAAAGTTATTATGGGAAATGGAGCATCTGAAAATGTTCACTGATGGAGCAAAAATACTGCTCAGCACTTCATACTCCACGAGCTGTGGTGACAAGGTCATTTTTTAGTGGACAAATCACTTAATTCAGACTTATAGGTTCATAGGTTCATAGGTTTATACTAGGCTATCTGCCCTAAGGCATTTATAAGCCTAGCCCAAATTTTGTGGCGCCACCCCTTATATGAAAAATACTGTGCCCATTAGTTTGTTGTGCCTCTGTCCAGCAGTGACACAGAGATGATTCCCGGGATAAACCTACGCTCTCCCATCCACAGGTCAAGATTTCTCTTGAACAGAGCCAGCGAGGTGCTCTGCCTCACATGGATCGTATTTTTTACGTTCTTATGTTTTCAGGGAATTTGCAGAGGTTGCTATGTTACAGCAGTGGTCAGTACACATTACTACTATAGGGAATTTACAGAGGTTGCTATGTTGCAGCAGTGCTCAGTGCACATGACTACTATAGGGAATTTTCAGAGATTGCTATGTTACAGCAGTCCTCGGTATACATTACTACTATAGGGAATTTACAGAGGTTGCTATGTTATAGCAGTGCTCAGTATACATTACTACTTTAGGGAATTTGCAGAGGTTGCTATGTTGCAGCAGTGCTCAGTCCACGTTACTACTGTAGGGAATTTGCAGAGGTTGCTATGTTACAGCAGTCCTCGGTATACATTACTACTATAAGGAATTTGCAGAGGTTGCTATGTTACAGCAGTGCTTGGTATACATTACTACTGTAGGTAATTTGCAGAGGTTGCTATGTTACAGCAGTCCTCGGTATACATTACTACTATAGTCCCTCGGTATACATTACTACTATAAGGAATTTGCAGAGGTTGCTATGTTACAGCAGTGCTCAGTCCACGTTACTACTGTAGGGAATTTGCAGAGGTTACTATGTTACAGCAGTCCTCGGTATACATTACTACTGTAGGGAATTTGCAGAGGTTGCTATGTTACAGCAGTCCTCGGTATACATTACTACTATAGGGAATTTGCAGAGGTTGCTATGTTACAGCAGTCCTCGGTATACTTTACTACTATAGGGAATTTGCAGAGGTTGCTATGTTACAGTAGTGCTCAGTACACATTACCAGTATAGGGAATTTGCAGAGGTTGCTATGTTACAGCAGTGCTAAGTATACGTTACTACTACTATAGGGAATTTGCAGAGGTTGCTATGTTGCAGCAGTGCTCAGTATACGTTACTACTATAGGGAATTTGCAGAGGTTGCTATGTTACAGTAGTGCTCAGTATACGTTACTGCTATAGGGAATTTGCAGACGTTGCTATGTTGCAGCAGTGCTCAGTGCACATTACTACTATAGGGAATTTGCAGAGGTTGCTATGTTACAGCAGTGCTCAGTGCACATTACTACTATAGGGAATTTGCAGAGGTTGCTATGTTGCAGCAGTGCTCAGTGCACTTTACTACTGTAGGGAATTTGCAGAGGTTGCTATGTTGCAGCAGTGTTCAGTGCACATTACTACTATAGGGAATTTGCAGAGGTTGCTATGTTACAGCAGTGCTCAGTGCACATTACTACTATAGGGAATTTGCAGAGGTTGCTATGTTGCAGCAGTGCTCAGTGCACTTTACTACTGTAGGGAATTTGCAGAGGTTGCTGTGTTACAGCAGTCCTCAGTATACATTACTACTATAGGGAATTTGCAGAGGTTGCTATGTTACAGCAGTGCTCAGTGTACATTACTACTATAGGGAATTTGCAGAGGTTGCTATGTTAGAGCAGTGTTCAGTGCACATTACTACTATAGGGAATTTGCAGAGGTTGCTATGTTACAGCAGTCCTCGGTATACATTACTACTATAGGGAATTTGCAGAGGTTGCTATGTTGCAGCAGTGCTCAGTCCACGTTACTACTGTAGGTAATTTGCAGAGGTTGCTATGTTACAGCAGTGCTCGGTATACATTACTACTGTAGGGAATTTGCAGAGGTTGCTATGTTACAGCAGTCCTCGGTATACATTACTACTGTAGGTAATTTGCAGAGGTTGCTATGTTACAGCAGTGCTCGGTATACATTACTACTATAGGGAATTTGCAGAGGTTGCTATGTTACAGCAGTCCTCGGTATACATTACTACTATAGGGAATTTGCAGAGGTTGCTATGTTACAGCAGTCCTCGGTATACATTACTACTATAGGGAATTTGCAGAGGTTGCTATGTTACAGCAGTCCTCGGTATACATTACTACTATTGGGAATTTGCAGAGGTTGCTATGTTACAGCAGTGCTCAGTATACATTACTACTTTAGGGAATTTGCAGAGGTTGCTATGTTACAGCAGTCCTCGGTATACATTACTACTATAGGGAATTTGCAGAGGTTGCTATGTTACAGCAGTGCTCGGTATACATTACTACTATAGGGAATTTGCAGAGGTTGCTATGTTGCAGCAGTGCTCAGTCCACGTTACTACTGTAGGTAATTTGCAGAGGTTGCTATGTTACAGCAGTGCTCGGTATACATTACTACTATAGGGAATTTGCAGAGGTTGCTATGTTACAGCAGTCCTCGGTATACATTACTACTATAGGGAATTTGCAGAGGTTGCTATGTTACAGCAGTCCTCGGTATACATTACTACTATAGGGAATTTGCAGAGGTTGCTATGTTACAGCAGTCCTCGGTATACATTACTACTATAGGGAATTTGCAGAGGTTGCTATGTTACAGCAGTGCTCAGTCCACGTTACTACTGTAGGTAATTTGCAGAGGTTGCTATGTTACAGCAGTGCTCAGTCCACGTTACTACTGTAGGTAATTTGCAGAGGTTGCTATGTTACAGCAGTGCTCAGTCCACGTTACTACTGTAGGTAATTTGCAGAGGTTGCTATGTTACAGCAGTGCTCAGTCCACGTTACTGCTATGTTAGTAGTATGAATGGGATCTTTTTGCAAACCTAGACAACAGAGTTTATCAAAGGACAAAAGCAGTTTGATACACTGGCATGTGAAAGTGCATTCCCACACAGAAAGCTAAAACCAGAAAAGCAACAGCCCTGTGGAAATATTTCATGTTCAGTCAATTAAATTAGCAGTACAGAATGTACCTGTAATGTGTCCATCCATTTCCAAAAGCTTCACATCCATTTGCAAAACTTTCAGGCAATTTCTCATTATATGATGTAGCATTAAAGTAATTTCTTCATATTCATAAATACATTGTGGCATTTACTGTGTTAATGCTGTAAAGCACTTGTATAACTTCCGATACTTATTTATTTGTGCATTTGTAATAAAACAGCTTCTTAAACTTTTTTTGTAAGCCACAGCTCAAATATATTTAGTTTATCCCTCAGTGATATCACCTGAGAAGTAATGTGATATGCATCCATAGGTGTTACTGGACGCATCTTTACACATACGAGGTGATGCATTCATTAATGTGTATGAACACATCGGACACTTTCTCTATGCTGGTGTCACTGTGGTAGAAGTTTAATGTGTAGCTTCAGTAGCACAAACGTGGAGAAAGAGGTATTTTTTAAAAGTTATTATGGGAAATGGAGCATCTGAAAATGTTCACTGATGGAGCAAAAATACTGCTCAGCACTTCATACTCCACGAGCTGTGGTGACAAGGTCATTTTTTAGTGGACAAATCACTTAATTCAGACTTATAGGTTCATAGGTTCATAGGTTTATACTAGGCTATCTGCCCTAAGGCATTTATAAGCCTAGCCCAAATTTTTGTGGCTTACGCCACCCCTTATATGAAAAATACTGTGCCCATTAGTTTGTTGTGCCTCTGTCCAGCAGTGACACAGAGATGATTCCCGGGATAAACCTACGCTCTCCCATCCACAGGTCAAGATTTCTCTTGAACAGAGCCAGCGAGGTGCTCTGCCTCACATGGATCGTATTTTTTACGTTCTTATGTTTTCAGGGAATTTGCAGAGGTTGCTATGTTACAGCAATGCTCAGTATACATTATTACTATAGGGAATTTACAGAGGTTGCTATGTTACAGCAGTGCTTGGTATACATTACTACTATAGGGAATTTGCAGAGGTTGCTATGTTACAGCAGTCCTCGGTATACATTACTGCTATTGGGAATTTGCAGAGGTTGCTATGTTACAGCAGTCCTCGGTATACATTACTACTATAGGGAATTTGCAGAGGTTGCTATGTTACAGCAGTGCTCGGTATACATTACTGCTATAGGGAATTTGCAGAGGTTGCTATGTTACAACAGTGCTCAGTATACATTACTACTATAGGGAATTTGCAGAGGTTGCTATGTTACAGCAGTCCTCGGTATACTTTACTACTATAGGGAATTTGCAGAGGTTGCTATGTTGCAGCAGTGCTCAGTATACGTTACTACTATAGGGAATTTGCAGAGGTTGCTATGTTACAGTAGTGCTCAGTATACGTTACTGCTATAGGGAATTTGCAGAGGTTGCTATGTTGCAGCAGTGCTCAGTGCACATTACTACTATAGGGAAGTTGCAGAGGTTGCTATGTTACAGCAGTGCTCAGTATACATTACTACTATAGGGAATTTGCAGAGGTTGCTATGTTACAGCAGTGCTCAGTGCACTTTACTACTGTAGGGAATTTGCAGAGGTTGCTGTGTTACAGCAGTCCTCAGTATACATTACTACTATAGGGAATTTGCAGAGGTTGCTATGTTGCAGCAGTGCTCAGTATACATTACTACTATAGGAAATTTGCAGAGGATGCTATGTTGCAGCAGTGGTCAGTATACGTTACTACTATAGGGAATTTGCAGAGGTTGCTGTGTTACAGCAGTCCTTGGTATACATTACTACTATAGGGAATTTCCAGAGGTTGCTATGTTGCAGCAGTGCTCAGTCCACGTTACTACTGTAGGTAATTTGCAGAGGTTGCTATGTTGCAGCAGTGGTCAGTATACGTTACTACTATAGGGAATTTGCAGAGGTTGCTATGTTACAGTAGTGCTCAGTATACATTACTACTATAGGGAATTTGCAGAGGTTGCTATGTTACAGCATTGCTCAGTATACGTTACTACTATAGGGAAGTTGCAGAGGTTGCTATGTTGCAGCAGTGCTCAGTGCACATTACTACTATAGGGAATTTGCAGAGGTTGCTATGATACAGCAGTGCTAAGTATACATTACTACTACTATAGGGAATTTGCAGAGGTTGCTATGTTACAGCAGTGCTCAGTGCACATTACTACTATAGGGAATTTGCAGAGGTTGCTATGTTACAGCAGTGCTCAGTGCACATTACTACTATAGGGAATTTGCAGATGTTGCAATGTTGCAGCAGTGGTCAGTATACGTTACTAATATAGGGAATTTGCAGAGGTTGCTATGTTACAGCAGTGCTCAGTATACATTACTACTATACGGATTTGCAGAGGTTGCTATGTTGCAGCAGTGCTCAGTATACATTACTACTATAGGGAATTTGCAGATGTTGCAATGTTGCAGCAGTGGTCAGTATACGTTACTAATATAGGGAATTTGCAGAGGTTGCTATGTTGCAGCAGTGCTCAGTGCTCATTACTACTATAGGGAATTTGCAGAGATTGCTATGTTACAGCAGTCCTTGGTATACATTACTACTATAGGGAATTTGCAGAGGTTGCTATGTTACAGCAGTGCTCGGTATACATTACTACTATAGGGAATTTGCAGAGGTTGCTATGTTACAGCAGTCCTCGGTATACATTACTACTATAGGGAATTTGCAGAGGTTGCTATGTTACAGCAGTCCTCAGTATACATTACTACTTTAGGGAATTTGCAGAGGTTGCTATGTTACAGCAGTGCTCGGTATACATTACTACTATAGGGAATTTGCAGAGGTTGCTATCTTACAGCAGTCCTCGGTATACATTACTACTATAGGGAATTTGCAGAGGTTGCTATGTTACAGCAGTCCTCGGTATACATTACTACTATAGGGAATTTGCAGAGGTTGCTATGTTACAGCAGTCCTCAGTATACGTTACTACTGTAGGGAATTTGCAGAGGTTGCTATGTTACAGCAGTGGTCAGTACACATTACTACTATAGGGAATTTGCAGAGGTTGCTATGTTACAGCAGTGCTCAGTATACTTTACTACTATAGGGAATTTGCAGAGGTTGCTATGTTACAGCAGTGCTCGGTATACATTACTACTATAGGGAATTTGCAGAGGTTGCTATGTTACAGCAGTGCTCGGTATACATTACTACTATAGGGAATTTGCAGAGGTTGCTATGTTACAGCAGTGCTCGGTATACATTACTACTATAGGGAATTTGCAGAGGTTGCTATGTTACAGCAGTGCTCGGTATACATTACTACTATAGGGAATTTGCAGAGGTTGCTATGTTACAGCAGTGCTCAGTCCACGTTACTACTGTAGGGAATTTGCAGAGGTTGCTATGTTGCAGCAGTGCTCAGTCCACGTTACTACTGTAGGTAATTTGCAGAGGTTGCTATGTTACAGCAGTGCTCAGTCCACGTTACTACTGTAGGTAATTTGCAGAGGTTGCTATGTTACAGCAGTGCTCAGTCCACGTTACTACTGTAGGTAATTTGCAGAGGTTGCTATGTTACAGCAGTGCTCAGTCCACGTTACTACTGTAGGTAATTTGCAGAGGTTGCTATGTTACAGCAGTGCTCAGTCCACGTTACTACTGTAGGTAATTTGCAGAGGTTGCTATGTTACAGCAGTGCTCAGTCCACGTTACTACTGTAGGTAATTTGCAGAGGTTGCTATGTTACAGCAGTGCTCAGTCCACGTTACTACTATATGAGTAGTATGAATGGGATCTTTTTGCAAACCTAGACAACAGAGTTTATCAAAGGACAAAAGCAGTTTGATACACTGGCATGTGAAAGTGCATTCCCACACAGAAAGCTAAAACCAGAAAAGCAACAGCCCTGTGGAAATATTTCATGTTCAGTCAATTAAATTAGCAGTACAGAATGTACCTGTAATGTGTCCATCCATTTCCAAAAGCTTCACATCCATTTGCAAAACTTTCAGGCAATTTCTCATTATATGATGTAGCATTAAAGTTATTTCTTTATATTCATAAATACATTGTGGCATTTACTGTGTTAATGCTGTAAAGCACTTGTATAACTTCCGATACTTATTTATTTGTGCGTTTTTAATAAAACAGCTTCTTAAACTTTTTTTTTAAACCACAGCTCAAATATATTTAGTTTATCCCTGAGTGATATCACCTGAGAAGTAATGTGATATGCATCCATAGGTGTTACTGGACGCATCTTTACGCATACGAGGTGATGCATTCATTAATGTGTATGAACACATCAGACACTTTCCCTATGCTGGTGTCACTGTGGTAGAAGTTTAATGTTTAGCTTCAGTAGCACAAACTTGGAGAAAGAGGTATTTTTAAAAAGTTATTATGGGAAATGGAGCATCTGAAAATGTTCACTGATGGAGCAAAAATACTGCTCAGCACTTCATACTCCACGCACCGTGGTGACAAGGTCATTTTTTTAGTGGACAAATCACTTAATTCAGACTTATTTTTTATGTTCTTATGTTTTCAGGGAATTTGCAGAGGTTGCTATGTTACATCACTGCTCAGTGCACATTACTACTAAAGGAAATTTGCAGAGGTTGCTATGTTACAGCAGTCCTCGGTATACATTACAACTATAGGGAATTTGCACAGGTTGCTATGTTACAGCAGTGCTCAGTATATATTACTACTACAGGGAATTTGCAGAGGTTGCTATGTTGCAGCAGTGCTCAGTGCAAATTACTATTATAGGGGATTTGCAGAGGTTGCTATGTTACAGTAGTGCTCAGTATACGTTACTACTATAGGGAATTTGTAGAGGTTACTGTGTTATAGCAGTCCTCAGTATACAATACTGCTATATGGAATTTGCAGAGGTTGCTATGTTACAGCAGTGCTCAGTATACATTACTACTTTAGGGAATTTGCAGAGGTTGCTATGTTACAGCAGTGTTCAGTATACGTTATACTATAGGGAATTTGCAGAGGTTGCTATGTTGCAGCAGTGCTCAGTACACATTACTACTATAGGGAATTTGCAGAGGTTGCTATGTTACAGCAGTGCTCAGTATACATTACTACTATAGGGAATTTGCAGACGTTGCTATGTTACAGCAGTGCTCAGTATACGTTACTACTATAGGGGATTTGCAGAGGTTGCTATGTTACAGCAGTGCTCAGTATACGTTACTACTATAGAGAATTAGGTTCTATGTTACAGCAGTGCTCAGTATACATTACTACTATAGGGAATTTGCAGAGGTTGTTATGTTACAGCAGTGCTCAGTATACATTACTACTATAGGGAATTTGCAGAGGTTGCTATGTTACAGCAGTGCTCAGTTTACATTACTACTACTATAGGGAATTTGCAGAGGTTGCTATGTTACAGCAGTGCTAGGGAATTTGCAGAGGTTGCTATGTTACAGCAGTGCTCAGTATACATTACTACTTTAGGGATTTGCAGAGGTTGCTATGTTGCAGCAGTGCTCAGTATACATTACTACTATCGGGAATTTGCAGATGTTGCAATGTTGCAGCAGTGGTCAGTATACGTTACTAATATAGGGAATTTGCAGAGGTTGCTATGTTACAGCAGTGCTCAGTATACATTACTACTATAGGGATTTGCAGAGGTTGCTATGTTGCAGCAGTGCTCAGTATACATTACTACTATAGGGAATTTGCAGATGTTGCAATGTTGCAGCAGTGGTCAGTATACGTTACTAATATAGGGAATTTGCAGCGGTTGCTATGTTGCAGCAGTGCTCAGTGCACATTACTACTATAGGGAATTTGCAGAGGTTGCTATGTTACAGCAGTCCTCGGTGTACATTACTGCTATAGGGAATTTGCAGAGGTTGCTATGTTACAGCAGTGCTCAGTCCACGTTACTACTATAGGGAATTTGCAGAGGTTGCTGTGTTACAGCAGTGCTCAGTACACGTTACTACTATAGGGAATTTGCAGAGGTTGCTATGTTACAGCAGTCCTCGGTATACATTACTACTCTAGGGAATTTGCAGAGGTTGCTATGTTACAGCAGTCCTCGGTATACATTACTACTTTAGGGATTTGCAGAGGTTGCTATGTTGCAGCAGTGCTCAGTATACATTACTACTATTGGGAATTTGCAGATGTTGCAATGTTGCAGCAGTGGTCAGTATACGTTACTAATATAGGGAATTTGCAGCAGTTGCTATGTTGCAGCAGTGCTCAGTGCACATTACTACTATAGGGAATTTTCAGAGGTTGCTATGTTACAGCAGTCCTCGGTATACATTACTACTATAGGGAATTTGCAGAGGTTGCTATGTTACAGCAGTCCTCAGTATACGTTACTACTGTAGGGAATTTGCAGAGGTTGCTATGTTACAGCAGTCCTCGGTATACATTACTACTATAGGGAATTTGCAGAGGTTGCTATGTTACAGCAGTCCTCAGTATACGTTACTACTGTAGGGAATTTGCAGAGGTTGCTATGTTACAGCAGTCCTCAGTATACATTACTACTTTAGGGAATTTGCAGAGGTTGCTATCTTACAGCAGTCCTCGGTATACATTACTACTATAGGGAATTTGCAGAGGTTGCTATGTTACAGCAGTCCTCAGTATACATTACTACTTTAGGGAATTTGCAGAGGTTGCTATCTTACAGCAGTCCTCGGTATACATTACTACTATAGGAATTTGCAGAGGTTGCTATGTTACAGCAGTCCTCAGTATAATGCTACTACTGTAGGGAATTTGCAGAGGTTGCTATGTTACAGCAGTGCTCGGTATACATTACTACTATAGGGAATTTGCAGAGGTTGCTATGTTACAGCAGTGCTCGGTATACATTACTACTATAGGGAATTTGCAGAGGTTGCTATGTTACAGCAGTCCTCAGTATACGTTACTACTGTAGGGAATTTGCAGAGGTTGCTATGTTACAGCAGTGCTCGGTATACATTACTACTTTAGGGAATTTACAGAGGTTGCTATGTTGCAGCAGTGCTCAGTGCACATTACAACTATAGGGAATTTTCAGAGGTTGCTATGTTACAGCAGTGCTCGGTATACATTACTACTATAGGGAATTTGCAGAGGTTGCTATGTTACAGCAGTGCTCGGTATACATTACTACTATAGGGAATTTGCAGAGGTTGCTATGTTACAGCAGTCCTCGGTATACATTACTGCTATTGGGAATTTGCAGAGGTTGCTATGTTGCAGCAGTGCTCAGTCCACGTTACTACTGTAGGTAATTTGCAGAGGTTGCTATGTTAGAGCAGTGCTCAGTGCACATTACTACTATAGGGAATTTGCAGAGGTTGCTATGTTACAGCAGTCCTCGGTATACATTACTGCTATAGGGAATTTGCAGAGGTTGCTATGTTACAGCAGTCCTCGGTATACATTACTGCTATAGGGAATTTGCAGAGGTTGCTATGTTACAGCAGTGCTCAGTCCACGTTACTGCTGTAGGGAATTTGCAGAGGTTGCTATGTTACAGCAGTGCTCGGTATACATTACTACTATAGGGAATTTGCAGAGGTTGCTATGTTACAGCAGTCCTCGGTATACATTACTGCTATAGGGAATTTGCAGAGGTTGCTATGTTGTAGCAGTGCTCAGTCCACGTTACTACTGTAGGTAATTTGCAGATGTTGCTATGTTACAGCAGTGCTCAGTCCACGTTACTACTGTAGGGAATTTGCAGAGGTTGCTATGTTACAGCAGTCCTCGGTATACATTACTGCTATTGGGAATTTGCAGAGGTTGCTATGTTACAGCAGTGCTCAGTCCACGTTACTACTGTAGGTAATTTGCAGAGGTTGCTATGTTACAGCAGTGCTCAGTCCACGTTACTACTGTAGGTAATTTGCAGAGGTTGCTATGTTACAGCAGTGCTCAGTCCACGTTACTACTGTAGGTAATTTGCAGAGGTTGCTATGTTACAGCAGTGCTCAGTCCACGTTACTACTGTAGGTAATTTGCAGAGGTTGCTATGTTACAGCAGTGCTCAGTCCACGTTACTACTGTAGGTAATTTGCAGAGGTTGCTATGTTACAGCAGTGCTCAGTCCACGTTACTACTGTAGGTAATTTGCAGAGGTTGCTGTGTTACAGCAGTGCTCAGTCCACGTTACTACTATATGAGTAGTATGAATGGGATCTTTTTGCAAACCTAGACAACAGAGTTTATCAAAGGACAAAAGCAGTTTGATACACTGGCATGTGAAAGTGCATTCCCACACAGAAAGCTAAAACCAGAAAAGCAACAGCCCTGTGGAAATATTTCATGTTCAGTCAATTAAATTAGCAGTACAGAATGTACCTGTAATGTGTCCATCCATTTCCAAAAGCTTCACATCCATTTGCAAAACTTTCAGGCAATTTCTCATTATATGATGTAGCATTAAAGTAATTTCTTCATATTCATAAATACATTGTGGCATTTACTGTGTTAATGCTGTAAAGCACTTGTATAACTTCCGATACTTATTTATTTGTGCATTTGTAATAAAACAGCTTCTTAAACTTTTTTTGTAAGCCACAGCTCAAATATATTTAGTTTATCCCTCAGTGATATCACCTGAGAAGTAATGTGATATGCATCCATAGGTGTTACTGGACGCATCTTTACGCATACGAGGTGATGCATTCATTAATGTGTATGAACACATCAGACACTTTCCCTATGCTGGTGTCACTGTGGTAGAAGTTTAATGTTTAGCTTCAGTAGCACAAACTTGGAGAAAGAGGTATTTTTAAAAAGTTATTATGGGAAATGGAGCATCTGAAAATGTTCACTGATGGAGCAAAAATACTGCTCAGCACTTCATACTCCACGCACTGTGGTGACAAGGTCATTTTTTAGTGGACAAATCACTTAATTCAGACTTATTTTTTATGTTCTTATGTTTTCAGGGAATTTTCAGAGGTTGCTATGTTACAGCAATGCTCAGTATACGTTATTACTATAGGGAATTTGCAGAGGTTGCTATGTTACAACAGTGCTCAGTGCACATTACTACTATAGGGAATTTGCAGAGATTTGCTATGTTACAGCAATGCTCAGTATACGTTATTACTATAGGGAATTTGCAGAGGTTGCTATGTTACAACAGTGCTCAGTATATATTACTACTATAGGGAATTTGCAGAGGTTGCTATGTTGCAGCAGTGCTCAGAGCACATTACTACTATAGGGAATTTGCAGAGGTTGCTGTGTTACAGCAGTCCTCGGTATACATTACTACTATAGGGAAGTTGCAGAGGTTGCTGTGTTACAGCAGTCCTCGGTATACATTACTACTATAGGGAATTTGCAGAGGTTGCTATGTTACAGCAGTCCTCAGTATACATTACTACTGTAGGGAATTTGCAGAGGTTGCTATGTTACAACAGTGCTCAGTATACATTACTACTATAGGGAATTTGCAGAGGTTGCTATGTTACAGTAGTGCTCAGTATATGTTACTACTATAGGGAATTTGCAGAGGTTGCTATGTTACACCAGTGCTCAGTATACGTTACTACTATAAGGAATTTGCAGAGGTTGCTCTGTTACACCAGTGCTCAGTATACGTTACTACTACAGGGAATTTGCAGTGGTTGCTATGTTACAGCAGTGCTCAGTATACGTTACTACTATAGGGAATTTGCAGAGGTTGCTATGTTACAGCAGTCCATGGTATACATTACTAATATAGGGAATTTGCAGAGGTTGCTATGTTACGGTGGTGCTCAGTATACGTTACTATTATAGGGAATTTGCAGAGGTTGCTATGTTACAGCAGTCCTCGGTATCCATTACTACTATAGGGAATTTGCAGAGTTTGCTATGTTACAGCAGTGCTCAGTATACGTTACTACTATAGGGAATTTGCAGAGGTTGCTATGTTACAGTAGTGCTCAGTACACATTACCAGTATAGGGAATTTGCAGAGGTTGCTATGTTACAGCAGTGCTAAGTATACATTACTACTACTATAGGGAATTTGCAGAGGTTGCTATGTTGCAGCAGTGCTCAGTATACATTACTACTATAGGGAATTTGCAGAAGTTGCTATGTTAGAGCAGTGCTCAGTATACATTAATACTATAGGGAATTTGCAGAGGTTGCTATGTTACAGTAGTGCTCGGTATACATTACTGCTATAGGGATTTGCAGAGGTTGCTATGTTGCAGCAGTGCTCAGTATACATTACTACTATAGGGAATTTGCAGAGGTTGCTATGTTACAGCAGTGCTCAGTCTATGTTAGTACTATAGGGAATTTGCAGAGGTTGCTATGTTGCAGCAGTGCTCAGTGCACATTACTACTATAGGGAATTTGCAGAGATTGCTATGTTACAACAGTGCTCAGTGTACGTTACTACTATAGGGAATTTGCAGAGGTTGCTATGTTGCAGCAGTGGTCAGTATACGTTACTAATATAGGGAATTTGCAGAGGTTGCTATGTTACAGCAGTCCTCGGTATACATTACTACTATAGGGAATTTGCAGAGGTTGCTATGTTGCAGCAGTGCTCAGTCCACGTTACTACTGTAGGTAATTTGCAGAGGTTGCTATGTTACAGCAGTGCTCGGTATACATTACTACTGTAGGGAATTTGCAGAGGTTGCTATGTTACAGCAGTCCTCAGTATACATTACTACTGTAGGGAATTTGCAGAGGTTGCTATGTTACAACAGTGCTCAGTATACATTACTACTATAGGGAATTTGCAGAGGTTGCTATGTTACAGTAGTGCTCAGTATATGTTACTACTATAGGGAATTTGCAGAGGTTGCTATGTTACACCAGTGCTCAGTATACGTTACTACTATAAGGAATTTGCAGAGGTTGCTCTGTTACACCAGTGCTCAGTATACGTTACTACTACAGGGAATTTGCAGTGGTTGCTATGTTACAGCAGTGCTCAGTATACGTTACTACTATAGGGAATTTGCAGAGGTTGCTATGTTACAGCAGTCCATGGTATACATTACTAATATAGGGAATTTGCAGAGGTTGCTATGTTACGGTGGTGCTCAGTATACGTTACTATTATAGGGAATTTGCAGAGGTTGCTATGTTACAGCAGTCCTCGGTATCCATTACTACTATAGGGAATTTGCAGAGTTTGCTATGTTACAGCAGTGCTCAGTATACGTTACTACTATAGGGAATTTGCAGAGGTTGCTATGTTACAGTAGTGCTCAGTACACATTACCAGTATAGGGAATTTGCAGAGGTTGCTATGTTACAGCAGTGCTAAGTATACATTACTACTACTATAGGGAATTTGCAGAGGTTGCTATGTTGCAGCAGTGCTCAGTATACATTACTACTATAGGGAATTTGCAGAAGTTGCTATGTTAGAGCAGTGCTCAGTATACATTAATACTATAGGGAATTTGCAGAGGTTGCTATGTTACAGTAGTGCTCGGTATACATTACTGCTATAGGGATTTGCAGAGGTTGCTATGTTGCAGCAGTGCTCAGTATACATTACTACTATAGGGAATTTGCAGAGGTTGCTATGTTACAGCAGTGCTCAGTCTATGTTAGTACTATAGGGAATTTGCAGAGGTTGCTATGTTGCAGCAGTGCTCAGTGCACATTACTACTATAGGGAATTTGCAGAGGTTGCTATGTTGCAGCAGTGGTCAGTATACGTTACTAATATAGGGAATTTGCAGAGGTTGCTATGTTACAGCAGTCCTTGGTATAAATTACTACTACAGGGAATTTGCAAAGGTTGCTATGTTACAGCAGTGCTCAGTATACGTTACTACTATAGGGAATTTGCAGAGGTTGCTATGTTGCAGCAGTGCTCAGTGTACGTTACTACTATAGGGAATTTGCAGAGGTTGCTATGTTGCAGCAGTGGTCAGTATACGTTACTAATATAGGGAATTTGCAGAGGTTGCTATGTTACAGTCGTGCTCATTATACATTACTACTATAGGGAATTTGCAGAGATTGCTATGTTACAACAGTGCTCAGTGTACGTTACTACTATAGGGAATTTGCAGAGGTTGCTATGTTGCAGCAGTGGTCAGTATACGTTACTAATATAGGGAATTTGCAGAGGTTGCTATGTTACAGTCGTGCTCATTATACATTACTACTATAGGGAATTTGCAGAGGTTGCTATGTTACAGCAGTGCTCAGTATACATTACTACTATAGGGAATTTGCAGAGGTTGCTATGTTAGAGCAGTTTTCAGTACACATTTCTACTATAGGGAATTTGCAGAGGTTGCTATGTTACAGCAGTCCTCAGTATACGTTACTACTGTAGGGAATTTGCAGAGGTTGCTATGTTACAGCAGTCCTCAGTATACATTACTACTATAGGGAATTTGCAGAGGTTGCTATGTTACAGCAGTCCTCAGTATACGTTACTACTGTAGGGAATTTGCAGAGGTTGCTATGTTACAGCAGTGCTCGGTATACATTACTACTGTAGGGAATTTGCAGAGGTTGCTATGTTACAGCAGTCCTTGGTATACATTACTACTATAGGGAATTTGCAGAGGTTGCTATGTTACAGCAGTCCTCGGTATACATTACTACTATAGGGAATTTGCAGAGGTTGCTATGTTACAGCAGTCCTCAGTATACGTTACTACTGTAGGGAATTTGCAGAGGTTGCTATGTTACAGCAGTCCTCAGTATACATTACTACTATAGGGAATTTGCAGAGGTTGCTATGTTACAGCAGTCCTCAGTATACGTTACTACTGTAGGGAATTTGCAGAGGTTGCTATGTTACAGCAGTGCTCGGTATACATTACTACTGTAGGGAATTTGCAGAGGTTGCTATGTTACAGCAGTCCTTGGTATACATTACTACTATAGGGAATTTGCAGAGGTTGCTATGTTACAGCAGTCCTCGGTATACATTACTACTATAGGGAATTTGCAGAGGTTGCTATGTTACAGCAGTCCTCAGTATACGTTACTACTGTAGGGAATTTGCAGAGGTTGCTATGTTACAGCAGTGCTCGGTATACATTACTACTATAGGGAATTTGCAGAGGTTGCTGTGTTACAGTAGTGCTCGGTATACATTACTACTATAGGGAATTTGCAGAGGTTGCTATGTTACAGCAGTCCTCGGTATACATTACTACTATAGGGAATTTGCAGAGGTTGCTATGTTACAGCAGTCCTCGGTATACATTACTACTATAGGGAATTTGCAGAGGTTGCTATGTTACAGCAGTCCTCGGTATACATTACTACTATAGGGAATTTGCAGAGGTTGCTATGTTGCAGCAGTGCTCAGTCCACGTTACTACTGTAGGTAATTTGCAGAGGTTGCTATGTTACAGCAGTCCTCGGTATACATTACTACTATAGGGAATTTGCAGAGATTGCTATGTTACAGCAGTCCTCGGTATACATTACTACTATAGGGAATTTGCAGAGGTTGCTATGTTACAGCAGTCCTCGGTATACATTACTACTATAGGGAATTTGCAGAGGTTGCTATGTTACAGCAGTCCTCGGTATACATTACTACTGTAGGGAATTTGCAGAGGTTGCTATGTTACAGCAGTCCTCGGTATACATTACTACTATAGGGAATTTGCAGAGGTTGCTATGTTACAGCAGTCCTCGGTATACATTACTGCTATTGGGAATTTGCAGAGGTTGCTATGTTGCAGCAGTGCTCAGTCCACGTTACTACTGTAGGTAATTTGCAGAGGTTGCTATGTTACAGCAGTCCTCGGTATACATTACTACTATAGGGAATTTGCAGAGGTTGCTATGTTACAGCAGTCCTCGGTATACATTACTACTATAGGGAATTTGCAGAGGTTGCTATGTTGCAGCAGTGCTCAGTCCACGTTACTACTGTAGGTAATTTGCAGAGGTTGCTATGTTACAGCAGTCCTCGGTATACATTACTACTATAGGGAATTTGCAGAGGTTGCTATGTTACAGCAGTGCTCGGTATACATTACTACTATAGGGAATTTGCAGAGGTTGCTATGTTGCAGCAGTGCTCAGTCCACGTTACTACTGTAGGTAATTTGCAGAGGTTGCTATGTTACAGCAGTCCTCGGTATACATTACTACTATACGGAATTTGCAGCGGTTGCTATGTTACAGCAGTGCTCGGTATACATTACTACTGTAGGTAATTTGCAGAGGTTGCTATGTTACAGCAGTGCTCAGTCCACGTTACTACTGTAGGTAATTTGCAGAGGTTGCTATGTTACAGCAGTCCTCGGTATACATTACTACTATACGGAATTTGCAGAGGTTGCTATGTTACAGCAGTGCTCGGTATACATTACTACTGTAGGTAATTTGCAGAGGTTGCTATGTTACAGCAGTGCTCAGTCCATTACTACTGTAGGTAATTTGCAGAGGTTGCTATGTTACAGCAGTGCTCAGTCCATTATTACTATAGGTAATTTGCAGAGGTTGCTATGTTACAGCAGTGCTCAGTCCACGTTACTACTGTAGGTAATTTGCAGAGGTTGCTATGTTACAGCAGTGCTCAGTCCACGTTACTACTGTAGGTAATTTGCAGAGGTTGCTATGTTACAGCAGTGCTCAGTCCACGTTACTACTGTAGGTAATTTGCAGAGGTTGCTATGTTACAGCAGTGCTCAGTCCACGTTACTACTGTAGGTAATTTGCAGAGGTTGCTATGTTACAGCAGTGCTCAGTCCACGTTACTACTGTAGGTAATTTGCAGAGGTTGCTATGTTACAGCAGTGCTCAGTCCACGTTACTACTGTAGGTAATTTGCAGAGGTTGCTATGTTACAGCAGTGCTCAGTCCACGTTACTACTGTAGGTAATTTGCAGAGGTTGCTGTGTTACAGCAGTGCTCAGTCCACGTTACTACTATATGAGTAGTATGAATGGGATCTTTTTGCAAACCTAGACAACAGAGTTTATCAAAGGACAAAAGCAGTTTGATACACTGGCATGTGAAAGTGCATTCCCACACAGAAAGCTAAAACCAGAAAAGCAACAGCCCTGTGGAAATATTTCATGTTCAGTCAATTAAATTAGCAGTACAGAATGTACCTGTAATGTGTCCATCCATTTCCAAAAGCTTCACATCCATTTGCAAAACTTTCAGGCAATTTCTCATTATATGATGTAGCATTAAAGTAATTTCTTCATATTCATAAATACATTGTGGCATTTACTGTGTTAATGCTGTAAAGCACTTGTATAACTTCCGATACTTATTTATTTGTGCATTTTTAATAAAACAGCTTCTTAAACTTTTTTTGTAAGCCACAGCTCAAATATATTTAGTTTATCCCTCAGTGATATCACCTGAGAAGTAATGTGATATGCATCCATAGGTGTTACTGGACGCGTCTTTACGCATACGAGGTGATGCATTCATTAATGTGTATGAACACATCGGACACTTTCTCTATGCTGGTGTCACTGTGGTAGAAGTTTAATGTGTAGCTTCAGTAGCACAAACGTGGAGAAAGAGGTATTTTTAAAAAGTTATTATGGGAAATGGAGCATCTGAAAATGTTCACTGATGGAGCAAAAATACTGCTCAGCACTTCATACTCCACGCACCGTGGTGGCAACGTCATTTTTTAGTGGACAAATCACTTAATTCAGACTTAATTTTATGTTCTTATGTTTTCAGGGAATTTGCACAGGTTGCTATGTTACAGCAGTGCTAACTATACATTACTAGTATAGGGAATTTGCTGAGGTTGCTATGTTACAGCAGTGCTCAGTATACATTACTACTATAACGAATTTGCAGAGGTTGCTATGTTACAGCAGTGCTCAGTATACATTAATACTATAGGGAATTTGCAGAGGTTCCTATGTTACAGTAGTGCTCGGTATACATTACTACTATAGGGAATTTGCAGTGGTTGCTATGTTACAGCAGTGCTCAGTATACATTAATACTATAGGGAATTTGCAGAGGTTCCTATGTTACAGTAGTGCTCGGTATACATTACTACTATAGGGAATTTGCAGAGGTTGCTATGTTACAGCAGTGCTCAGTGCACATTACTACTATAGGGAATTTGCAGAGGTTGCTATGTTGCAGCAGTGCTCAGTATACATTACTGCTATAGGGATTTTGCAGAGGTTGCTATGTTACAGCAGTCCTCGGTATACATTACTACTATAGGGAATTTGCAGAGGTTGCTATGTTACAGCAGTCCACAGTATCTATTACTACTATAGGGAATTTGCAGAGGTTGCTATGTTACAGCAATGCTCAGTATACATTACTACTATAGGGAATTTGTAGAGATTGCTATGTTACAGCAGTGCTCAGTATCCGTTACTACTATAGGGAATTTGCAGAGGTTGCTATGTTACAGCAGTGCTCAGTATACGTTACTACTATAGGGAATTTGCAGCAGTTGCAATGTTACAGTAGTACTCAGTATTCATTACTACTATAGGGAATTTGCAGAGGTTGCTATGTTACAGCAGTGCTAAGTACATGTTACTACTATAGGGAATTTGCAGAGGTTGCTATGTTACAGCAGTCCTCGGTATACATTACTACTATAGGGAATTTGCAGAGGTTGCTATGTTACAGCAGTGCTCAGTATACGTTACTACTATAGGGAATTTGCAGAGGTTGCTATCTTACAGCAGTTGTCAGTATACATTACTACTATAGGAAATTTGCAGAGGTTGCTTTGTTACAGCAGTCCTCAGTATACCTTACTAGTATAGGGAGTTTGCAGAGGTTGCTATGTTACAGCAGTGCTCAGTATACGTTACTACTGTAGGGAAGTTGCAGAGGTTGCTATGTTACAGCAGTGCTCAGTATACATTACTACTATAGGGAATTTGCAGAGGTTGCTATGTTACAGCATTGCTCAGTATACATTACTACTTTAGGGAATTTGCAGAGGTTGCTATGTTACAGCATTGCTCAGTATATGTTACTACTATAGGGAATTTGCAGAGGTTGCTATGTTACAGCAGTGCTCAGTATACGTTACTACTATAGGGAATTTGCAGAGGTTGCTATGTTACAGCAGTGCTCAGTATACATTACTACTTTAGGGAATTTGCAGAGGTTGCTATGTTACAGCAGTGCTCAGTATACGTTACTACTATAGGGAATTTGCAGAGGTTGCTATGTTACAGCAGTGGTCAGTACACATTACTACTATACACCCTTATATTTGTCATGACCATCTAACATCCGTGTACTTTTCCCCAAGATATTGGCGTAAGAAACACTTTATTAAAGAAATCCTTTCATGTCTTTATGCTTTGGCCTGTATTCAGCTCAGGCCTCGCTGTTCACCTGAGTCAATGTTTTCTTCTTTACTTGATGAACTAATGCCACCCACCTGCAGTCATGCCGCCCACCTGACAGTCATTCATTTTGACGCTATGCCTGCCGCAACCCACTGGTACCACACTGCTCGGACCTTACACCACTGTTGACCTCATGCGCCACTTTGTCTGTCTACACCAAATACTCAGTTTGCATTGTGATCATGTTAATAATATCGGTTTGTTAACCAGGTAGGCCCACTGGACACACAGTCCCTTGCACCTGCGAGTAAAGTCTGGTTAAGTGACTTGTTCGAAGTTATACAGTAGGCACATGAAGTCTGTGAGAACCAAATCCTGTACCTCAGGAACTACAGCTCACAGCCTTAACCCTCTGTGTCAACTGCCAATGCAATACATGCCAAGGCGCACTATAAATACAAGCACATTTAGTAACCACACGTAGGCTCTCTGTGTGCACTTTGGATGGTATTTGTACAAATGATGCATCTCCAAGCAGAGGAAGGGAAGAGCCACTTTCATGAATACTAGTGAACAGAGAATGGATAAAACTGAGGGTAAAAACAAGGGCATGGATAAAATATGCAGGAGCAGAACATGGACTTGTTTTCTCCAAGCTTGCTAACACTGCCTCTAACTTAATAAGTTGTTGGTGGTGGGAGATTTATTGAAAGCTGGTGTATCACAGAATCAGAAGATAGGCCTGATGTTTACATTTTTAACAGTTGTATAAAGAAAGAAATACAATGCATTGAAATATAATTAAATAAATAAGAAATTTAATCAATAAATAAAGATTTTTTTATAAAATAAATAACTATTTTGAGATACTGCAGTATGGTAATAGAAATGGATTTGGCTTTTCAGCGTATGGCATCGCCACTGTGTTATTGCTCTGCGACAGTCATAAATCCATATTCCTGACATATTGGGCATGCTCTGAATCCACTTTTGTCTCTGTGATATTTGGAGCATGCTCATGAGGCATCTCCCGAGCGTCATTCCTTATGTTACGGAAAACATATTCCCAAAGCCACCCCTGTAGCGTAGGGTGACAAAGGAGGTAACTGTGGAATATGGGTGAGAGTGACCACTGCTCATTTGCCTATCCTGTAGGAGGGGGTGGTGGTGACTCTTGCTCATCACATGGGTGACACCTAGCCGGAACACTAAGTGTTCACCTAATGCAGTCCCAAGCTGATCAAGCCTGTCATCATTAGTGCATTTTCACTACATATCCAAAGCTGAGTTATTTGTGAGGACATACCCTTGGGAGAAGTAACTGCAGGCTAAAAGGAATCACTGAAGAGGGGTGGAGCTACTCTCAACTGAAAAGGGTAGACCGTTCCTCCCCCAAAGACCAGAGAGCTGGCTCGAGCTCTATGACCTCAATCTTGCCAGGAAACAAAAGGCTGACCAGGGTTTATTAGAAAGAACACCCAGTTCCCATTCTACTTGGAAAAAATGGACTGGTTGAGTACAGGTAGAGCAAACATTGAGCAAGGTCCTGAGATGGAAGCCAAAAACTATATTATAAATACAAATGGTTTACTAGCAAAATTCTGGAAATCTCGTTTTTGAGTAATGACTTACTCGAACCGAATTAATGAAAATTACATCAGCGTTTCCTCACACCAGCGAGCTTGGTAATGTCGATAATGTTGAAGTCAACATTATCGACATTACCTAACTTACCTTGACATCTGTAAATGTCCTACACATGTTTCGCAGGGGGGCAAGCCCCCCCTGTAACCACATTTGGTGGGGCTGTGCCCCCCCTGTTAATTATATATTCCAACTCCAAGATCTCACTGCAGTGAGGAAAAGAGTAATTGCCCCGACCCCCCCCCCCTGTAGTGCGATCCAATTATATGTGATTTCAACTCAGGATTACCATCTGTGTAATGCTGTGGTGGTACGGTGGTAGCGTTGTTACCTCATAGCAAGGGGTTCTCCCATTTGATTCTCGGAGTGGCTTGGGAGTGCCTTCTGTGTGGAGTCTGCATGTCCTCCCCATGGTTGGGTAGCGTTCGAAAGACATGTGTGTGTAGATGGGCATGCCTTCGTTGAAGGTTGGGCATCGAGCAGGCACCTCGGCATTTCGTAAAAAGTCTACTGCCAATCATTAGCGGACCGGAGTTCTACTGTGGTGACCCCTTACCGGGAAAAAGCCAAAACACAAACAACAACAACCCTTGACCATCTGAGTGATGGTAAACCAACTTTCAAACATTTGATAGTAAACCTATATAAATATATAAAATGTGTGTGTTCTCAGATGTATTTTTGCTTGAGAAGGTGAACATCTGAGTGTGCTAGCACTGAAAATGAGTTTGATGACAGACATAATAATAATGATGTTGTGGCCCCTTCTGCTTAGATGGGGGTCATCTTCTTGTTCATTTTGATACCTGACAAATGTCGCTGTTGGTTTATGTCTTCTCTTCCTAGGTCTACTTTGTTATGCATGTTTTCACCATGTCTTGTTTCCGGTTCTTTCTTTCTTTTTATTCCTGTTGTGTCAGAAGGGCAGACCTACAGAACTGGTTACCTGCTTTTGCATAAGTATCATTCTGAATGACCACTTTGCCCATAACACTACTGTGACTGAAATATCAAAAATCTCTGCAGTGCTTCAAGTCCTGACACAAAACCAGTAGGGACTGTGGGCATGGATGAGACATTTTAAGAGAGACAAAATATTTAAACATAGAGTGTGCATGAAACAAATGTTAATAATTTCCATACTTCCGGATGTACCAGGTACTTGTAACAGCTTCAGAGACCATATAATTTACTCACAAAAATGAATATAGGGAGTAAATAACAAGTCCTGTATGGACTGTCGCCAAGCCCTTTCCCTATACACCTACAGAGTACTGAACAGCATCTGTGCCACATAAGGTGTCCTGTGATCCCACACCGATAGATTTGTTGCACATCTGCAAAACAAACAGCATCAGAAATACCCATTCTAAGGATCCAGATCTTGTCTGCAGCATACACAGGGCATGTTGGAGAACAGGCATGTCCCTCAAAGATTATCCCTTCTCTGGTACAGGCTTCCCATCCATGTACAGCAAAGCTCATCTCTAATCTTATTCAGACGTAACTTAGACCAGTGGATAAGAAATCACACAGTTACCCAGGGTTTGGAACCTATATCCCTAATGGACAGTGGCAGCCTGTGAATGCTTGATGTGTGAATCCTATACCATAATGTTAAAATTCCTTGGGGTATTGACACATATGAGCAATATTTCAGTAAATTTGGGGTAAGATTGACCAGGCTTAAACTGGCAACCTATGAACTTATAAGAAGTTGGGGGTGTATAAGTTTGTTTTTACTTGGTAATAAGTAGACAACCGCTGGCACAGGAAGGATGTTCCAAGTACATCATTGTAGTTTGCTGATAGTGGGGAGAACTGGTACAAGAAACAGGGTGAAATGTGGTTTGTATGGCTTTGTATAAAGATCTGATTGGGGAGTCTATGTATAAGCCTAATATGAATTCCATTTCAATAGTTGTATCAGGAAATATTTGACCAAAGAGTAGTTAGTCAGCTGCCAAGAAGACCAAAACTTAAAACAGCAGATGACTGGAAGAGATTTATATAAACCATATATCTGGCACTGAACAAACAATAGAAAAAAAGATAATTGATCCATTTTTGTGACCTGTAGATGCATTTATCAAACCAAGACCTTTACGTTACCAGAGGCAGTTACAAGTCAGTGCGCAGTAGCTGTGATTCTCTGTAAGACAAGGGGGATCAAGCTGTGTATATGGAGAAATTCTAGGAAGCTGGTGCAGGACTTGTGTAGCTAAACTGGGATTCTGTAAGTCTTCAGGCATATCACAAGCTGTGAGAAGGGTTGTGTGAATTCTTGCTAGGGTGGGTGAAAAGAAATTTACTTTAGTTAAGCATTGCCTTTTCTGAAACAGCTTGACAGTTATTGCTTTTTAGGACTCATCTCCATCCATCCATCCATCCATCCATCCATCCATCCATCCATCCATCCATCCATCCATCCATCCATCCATCCATCCATCCATCCATCCATCCATCCATCCATCCATCCATCCTTAACCCCTTTTCCCATTTTGCACATGGGGTCAGGGTATTACTTTAGCAGTGACAATCATCTTGAGCCAAGGTTTACATCACCGGCTGGCTAGCCCTGCTGTGGTAGTTTATCTGTACCACTCACTCGCACGCACACTCTCACCTATGGTCAATTTAGAGTCTTTGGAATGTGGACTGAGCAAGTCACTTGACTAAATAATGCTCCTGGACTTAGACTGAAAAGGGTCCATGTGGATCTGTCCTCTTCTCTGGTTAAAAGATGCAAATAAAAAATAATAAAATGCACTTGTACTGGTTTCAGTCTTTCTTGAGGCTGGGGAGCTGATGAGCACTGCACATCAGTATCTGGTGGACCCAGTTATGGGCTACCAGTCTTTCTGATCCTACCATCTGTAAATCTCATCTGTCACAGGAACTCTCAACTTCCTTGTATGTTATCTCCAGAAACATACTCTCCATGTGCAACGTAGATGAACAATCTGTTTTAAGTTCAAACATCTACCACCCTTGTCTCCAGGAGAACTGCCATATGAACTCTGCCTCATAGCACAGCCCCTCACAAGTGCATTTGTGTCTTTTCAATCTGCGACACTTTGGAAGATAAACATCATGAAGTACCAAAGTCAGCTTATATGTCCAGTTATCTCAGAGAACTTCATGTCCATTAGAAGGCTGGTCAGAAGGGTTCTACTCTCTGGAATACTCTAGTATAAATATGACCTCTGCTGCAGGACCACTTTTATTTTTTGTTTATTAGGTCACTTGCAAAAAGTAGAACTGACATAGGAAACAATATAGAAACCTTCCTAAGTTATTGATAAAGCATATTTTTAAAGGCAATAATTTTTAAATACAGTGTGCTGTTACAATTATAAACATGGAACTTGCCCAGGACTTTGGAGTTAATTCAATGCTGATATGAAGGTATAGGCTTTTCTAAGCTTGCTTTGTCAGAGTCCAGCACAGACCAGCCTGAAGACTTGATGCTCATTGAAAACCTTATGGCTACTTCCATGGGTTGGCACAATTATGACAATAAAGTTTGACAGTCTGTCCAGAGTAAACACAGCAGTTTATTTTCTTTGCTGTCATTTATAATAAAAATACATTAATAAATATGTATAATAATAATAATAATAATAATAATAGTTGTAAAAGGAAAAAACTTCAAAGACCAATGCATGTTAGGTTCAAGCAAGGCACCCTTTATTACTTGCAGCAAGGAGACAAAGCATGTAGGTACAGGATTTGTCTGGCTCTTTGGTGATCGGTATGTTATTCTTATACAGTTCTCTTCATGTCACACAGAAAATGTTACTATTCTATTGCTGACGTAGTTGGACACAGCTTTCTGTATGTTTCACAGAAAATGTTACCAGTTATTGCTGACATGTTCAGATTATTTGCTGTTTTGCAAAAACATTTTGAGAAAAACAACCTGGCCTTCGGCTTATTTTAGCCCACCTTAACTTTTCAATTCTTCAGTTGTACAGTTCTAATACATGTATTACATTTTGTCTAGATTCAAGGTACATTTCTAGCTTTGGTACAAGTAATGCTGACTATGGTTTATACTTTCAAGCATCTATTGTTTTCTTTATCAAAACTTCTAGCAGCTGCATATTTTCTCATGGCATAAGCAGAAATGAAATATCTCTTTGTTAAGTTTCATGACATTAGCAGAAATGAAATGTCTCTTGTTAAGTTTCTAATAGCTGTGCAGATTCATGCAGTGTGAACAGAATAAATGTATTAACCCTTTTAAACCTCGAATGCGCTAAGCATGCATATTACTATTATTTAGTTTTCTAACATTTCCCCCCTTTTAATACTTTTATTCTACTTTCAAGATAAGCATAAACATTTTTTTTTTCTTCCCCTAACCTCTTCCTGCTCAGGATTTGCAGTTAAGAGAGTCATTCAGTTTAAGCTTATGAAAGCATTTTCAGTTTTTTAGCAATTCTTCAAGTTCAGCATCTTGGTATAAGGTTTCTGAAACTGAAATGTCTACAAAATTTTTAATCAGTCTTTTTATGCAGGGGATGCAGCAGCACACACATACCACCAGTAGGATTATTCCTACACAGATGGCAATCAGAATGTTCATCAGGATGCTGCTCCAACTCCCAAACAATTTCTGGAAAAAGTCCGTCAATGGATTTGGTCCTGGTTTGGTCATGGCTGACACCTAATGAATCACCTCAAGATGGTTGTCTATCTCGTGTTTGTGGTCAGGAATATACGAACAGCACTCCTCCTGGATTAAAGCGCACGTACCTCCTCTCGCCACTAGGGTGAAGTCAAGAGCCATGCGATTTTGAAGCACCACTGTTCTCATGGCAGTCAGTTCATCAGTCACCATTTCTAGGGCAGAAAAGGTTGCATTGCTCATTATTTCGAGAAGCTTAGACAATTTTCTCAGTTCCCAGATTGATTTCGTTGCTCCATATGCTGGCAGTACACCTGCCCACGATATAACAGTATCACTCAAGTCCATGTGTGACAGTCCATTGCTCCCTAAGCCCACAGCATGATGGTTTTTCCAGTGCGCATTGATTTGCCCCACTGGATTGACAGGCTTCTTGATTTCTTGAACATTCTGAATTTTCCCTTGAGGTAAAACTGCTGTGTGTCATATGGATGGAACCAGGTACCCCAAAAAACAACTGCTGGACCAATTCTCAGGTAGCCATTTAGATGCTTTTTTACCGCATATGTACTACACCCTGACTCTGCATGAAACATTTTTTTGTCGATTATGGACAGTTGCTTATAGAGGTCAGCATTATGTTTTACTTCTTCAATTGTCCTATGCATCAGTTCAACAAATGTATCATAGCTCGTGTTGCTAGGATCTGATGTTATCAGGTTTAGTGTAGCATTTATAGGGGTAAGTCACATTGCAATTGCTCCAACCCACCTTGACTGTATCATTCTTATAAAAACACACAGTTTCCTTCTGTCGAACAGACAAGTGCAATGCTACTTTATCTTGAGATGTGACATCTGATGTATCATGAATTAGGTTTTCCCAGGTCTTGTTGGCTTCTAGGGGAACTGCAGTTAACAGTAACCCCCCATATGCTGTTGGTAAAGCTGTGCAAATCCAGCAATTCGAAACATTGAAGGTTTCAGCATACACATATTTGATTGCCTGGTAAGTGTTAACGTTCGGGTGCCCACTCTGCATGCTTGTTCAGTTCAGTTTGTGTGGCTGAGAAAAGGAATGGCCACAACAAAAAGATTATTGTCACTAGTAGAGTCAACAGGATGGTTATGCAATACTTTTGTGGAAATGGTTGTTCTGCATTTCTGTTTTCTCCGGCTCTTCCAAGTAGGTGTATTTGGATCTTACTGGATTCCATCATCTTTACTTTGGACACGTGCTGCTCTTACTCTGCCCTAATAGGACCTTCAGCACCGATGGTTTCTTCACTGGGGTTGAGATGGATCAGTCCTATTGATCTGACCCCCCTTTGTAGCCAGACTTTGTGCTGAGGGCCCCGATGGAGAGGTAAGATTTTTGTCCAACTCAAAGTTCTTAACCAGCTTGCAGTGCATCAGGTGTATCCACGAAGCTCATTCTGGTAACTTGACTGCAGTGGATGTTGAAAGAAGCACCTGGTAGGAACCTTCCCACCTTGGCGATGCCCAGTTTTTTCGCTTGATGATTTTGATCCACACCCAGTCTCCTGGAGTCACTGCCACTTCTGATGTTTCGGTTTGTTTTCTATCTGAAACAAAATTTGACTGCAACAGATGTTTAGAACTGAACAACTTTTTCATATATTCAGCTAGTGTAAAATCAGCTTCCTGATCTGATGACATGAGAAGTTTCCACTGGGGTGTATAATAAGCCCTTCCAAATAGTTTTTCAAAAGGAGTCAATCCTTTTGCTGTAGGGACAGTTCTCATGCTCAACAGTGCCAGGGGTAAACAGTACAACCAAGTTTTTCCTGTCTCAGCTATTAATTTTCTCAATTTGTTTTTTAGTATATCATTATGCCTTTCAGATTGCGGATGGTATGCACAATGATTTTTTAAAGAAATACCAAAATGCTTACTCAACTGCTGTATGGTTTGATTTACAAAGTGTGTACCATTGTCACTGTAGACTCTTTCCGGAATACCAAACCTAGGAATGATTTCCTTGACAAGTACTTTTGCCATCGTAGCTGCATCTGGATTTTTGGTTGGAAAGGCTTCCACCCATCTGGAAAACATATCTATAATGACAAGACAATACTTCTTATTTTCACATTTGTTCAATTCTATGAAATCCATACAAATAGTGTGAAATGGATATGGTGGTGTGGGGAAACTCCCTTGCTTGGGCTTTATCGCCCCCTGTGCATGATGTTTGTTACAAATCTGACACATCAAACAAAATTTTTTAGAGTAGTTTGTAAATCCATATGTTGTGAACACCTGGTTCACCAGCTGTACCATCCCTCCTGTTGAGACATGGCACTGCCCATGGCTCAACAATGCTGCATAGCAAAACAAATTAGAGGGTAATATCCATTTTCCCTCTCTAGAGATGTACAGCCCCTTTTTGAGGATTGCTCTTCATTTTATCCATCGCTGCTTTTCAGCTTGCGTAGTGAGTGTCTGCATTGTTTTTAACATATCTAGATCTAAAGTTTCAGAGGGTTGTAATTCCTCATTTAAAAGAAATACTTCTGTGGCTGCTTGTTTTGCAGCTGTATCAGCTCTCGCATTACCTTTTGAAATCCTATCTTGTTGCTTGGTGTGAGCTGTGCATTTACAAATGGCTACTTTCTGAGGTAACTGAATAGATTCTAAAAGATCTAAAATAAATTGCGCATGATTTATAGGTTTGCCAGTAGATGTTATCATTCCCTGTTTTTTCCACTGTTGCGCAAAAACATGTACAGTAGAAAAAGCATACTGGCTATCAGTAAAAATGTTTACACATTTACCCTTTGCTAAGGTACATGCCCATGTCAGGGCAATCAATTCAGCTGCCTGTGCAAGGTTTTGCTTCTATAATCTCAGTATCAGAGACTACTGCATATCCTACTAGGTTCTATCCTGCAGGACCCCTTCTGCATGAGCCATCCACGTAGTATGTCACCTCGGCATTATCCAAGGGGACATCCATGAGATCTTTTGTAGGTAGTGTCTTTTGTTCAATTAACTGCAGGCAGCAGTGCGGTGTGCCATCTGCAGGGGTCGGGAGCAGAGTAGAAGGGTTTAAAGTCGTGCATCATTCAATCGTTATAGGAGGTTGACTCAATAATATAGTCATACAGGAAAGATGCCTAGCAGGGGAAAGATATGCCACCTTTTCTTGTAGTAAAATAATCGCGACTGCATGAGGTACTCTCAAAGTGAGAGGGTGGAACAAAACTACTGAGGCTGAAGCCTGTACTGTCATTGCAGCTGCAACTACTGCTTGTACACAGTGGGGTAAGGACCGTGCCACTGGGTCTAGTTGTGATGAGTAGTAAGCAATGGGGTGTTGCTTATCCCCATGCTGTTGTATTAACACTGATGTCATGTAACCCTGCTTACAATCTACAGTTTGAAAAAAACGTTTATGGTAGTTTGGCAATCCCAGAACTAATGAGGACGCTATTAACTGCTTTAATTTACAGAAGGCAAATTCTGCCTCTGGTGTCCATTGTAACAAATCCTGCGCTGCCATAGGCTTCTTATATATAAGGTCAGTCAGAGGTGCAGTTTCCAAGGCATAGTTTGAAATCCAGCTCCGGCAAAAATTAGTTGTACCCAGGAAGGACATCATTTCCTTCTTGGTAGTGGGTTTTGGTGCTTACAAAATTGCTATTTTTCTGTCCTCATCTAACGTTCTACCTTCCTTGGATATTACATATCCTAGGTATTTGACCTGTTTTTTCCAAAGCTGCAGTTTATTTTTATTTACCTTATGTCCCTCAGTGGCTAAAAATCATAGAAGTGCTATGGTATCTTCTCTACAATCCTGCTGGGTGGGGGCCGCCAGCAAGATGTCATCAACATAAAGTAAAATCTGACTGCCTCTTGGTGGGGTGAATCCCGCCAAGTTGCTTGCCATTTCTTGTGAGAATATCATTGGACTTTCACGATATCCTTGTGGTAGTCGTGTATATGTATACCTTTTCCCCTGAAATGTAAATGCAAACCAATACTGGCTATCATGGTGTAGCAGTATCGAAAAGAACGCGTTGCTGATGTCTACCACAGAAAAATATCTTTGTTGAGGTTTCAAATCATTTAACAGGGTATGTGGGTCTGGCACCGTGGGTGCCCTTGGTATTACTGCATCACTTACGGCTTGTAAATCCTGGACCATACGCCATTCTCCATTGGCCTTTTTAACTGGAAATAAGGGTGTGTTACATGGTGACTCGGGAGATTCTACTAGTATCCCTCCTTTAAGTAAGGCTGCTATAATAGGCTTTATCCCTACCTCTGCATCTTTTCTTAAGGGATACTGTCTTTTTTGTGGTCTGAATGCTGACTTTGGTGTGATAGTAACTGGTCCCGCTGTACGAATGAGTCCTACATCTGATTTCCCTGTTGACCAGAGAGTCTTTGATATGTCTCGTAAGGCATTCTCTTCCTCCTTTAATAGGAGTGTCAATCAGCTGTCCTCACTAGACTGCAAGTGCACAACTGGGTTGGTCTGAGTTATCCAATTCAACTTTTGTACTTGTATTCCTTGTTCTGACAGTTCTAGTTCTGTCTGTTTCTCCCATCTCGTGACTTTTTCTCCTAGGTCTGCCCATTCTATGTTTCTGTTTTTGGTTAAGCTAACATGTGGTAATCGATTAGATTTATAAAGTGCAAAGAACTCCTGGGGCAATGAACAGCTGGCTACACTGTTCCCTTGTGTGTCCCAGTACAGGTTACGTAATATCAACCTGTTTGCATGATTCTTAAATAACTCTTGCTCATATTCCTTATCAGGTCCTGGTATGTTGCAGTAATACAGGGTACAGTGCAACAGGTGTTGCTTATCTATGTCAAGGGAGGGGAACTTGCTGATGGCTAGGTTCATTAACTCTTTGGTCACAGTCCCTGGAATAGTCGTAACCAAGTCCTGGCTGTACCAATAAAACATTTCACCCTCCGAATGCACTACAAAGGTGTTAATTTGTCGCTGTGCTTCCATACCCTGCATGGTTGGGACTACTGCTATACCAAATAGCTGCATGAGGTCTCTACCCAAGAGGTTTACTGGGCATTTTGCAGAAACTACAATTTTGCTTCTTTGTGTCAATCCTGAAACTGGATCAGTTATTGCAATGTTATGGGAGAGAGGGTCCCGATACAGCTGTCCATTAGCTGCTTTGACCAGTATGTAATCAGGTGACTCTGTGTTTTCTGGCAGTTTGGAGGGGTGTATCAGGGTTTGTGATGCCCCTGAGTCACACAAAAATTTGACCTCCCTCCCTTCTACCAAGAGTGTAACTTCTAGTTTCGTGTCTGCTAAATAGAGCTCCAAGCTCAATAAAGCTAGGTCTAATATTTCATTTTCTTCATTGTCACTAACTTCCTGCACTTCCTCTACTCCCTCTATCACATTCTCATTTGTCCTTTCTTCGCTAGCCTCTTCTAGTGATTCTTGACTACCATATAGTCAGTCCTCACCTTCCTTGTCTTCGTTTTTTGCCTTCTTGTTTTTATTGCAATCCCTTGCCAAATGTCCCTTTTTACCACATTTAAAACATTCTCCCCTTTTTTCCGCCCTTCAAAGTCCTCTGATCATTGATCAGATTGTTTGTTTCCCTAGGCATTTTTCTTGCCCTTTTTCCCAGACTGTACTACATAAACTTCTGCTCCATCTTCTACAGAAAATATTTGGGCTTTCTTTTTCTTTTTGCTATTAAAATGCCTTTCGGCATGCCTAGCATATTCAAGTAATGATTGTAACCTGCTTGTACGATAGTCTACCATGTGTTTTGTAATAAAACTGCTTATAGGCATGCTACTGCCTTTTAAAAATGCATTCTTTAACTGCTGTTCATACGGGGAATCTTGTATTTGATCTTCAGGAACCTGCATTCCACAGTGGTTATTAAAACATTCTAACAATCTGGCATAATACCGATCAATTGTTTCACATTCTTGTTGGATACATTGATTAATGCAAGTCCAGTCTGCCCTAGGTTTCCATTTTTCAGAGATGCGGTCTGTAAGACCTTTTACTCTGGTGTCTAATTCTGCACTGCTATGTGGGAGGGGTCTTTGTGCAGCGTCACGGGGATTCCAGTTCCCACTAATCATGTACCAATCTGGCCCTACAATTTGTCTAACTACTTTTTCTATTTCTTCTCTGTTTAGGTTATAACTCAGCCTCATTCCTTGTAAATCTTCTGAGAATTTTCTGAAATTAACCTTTGAATGGGGAATTCCCACAGTGGCTTTCCGGATATCTTCCGGAGTCCAAGGTCTATACACTAAGATAGTTGGATCCTGATTGTCTTGACCTGCCTGAGGATTGGGTACTTCTATAAGCAGGCATATTTCTTCTTCTTCACCTATAGATCATGAATTCTTAACTATTTGTCATAACTCAATACCTTCTTCTGAGTTACCTGCCTTTGTTCGGGACCTGGTCCCGATGGGATCTCTAATTTTAGTCATTTTTAATTTCATAATATCTCTATCTTCAATGACCACAGGATATAGTGGGGGTGGACTAACCTGTTCACTTGCTTCATATTCTGGTTAGGGAGGCGGAGGTGCTGATGCTATTACTAAGTTATTATCATCGTTATCTAAAAACATTGCTTTTGAATCTTTGTTTTTTTGTTCCCTACGGTTTACTTCCTCCAGCCACCTGTGTGCCTGAGGAATTCCTAATCGACGGTGCATGAGGTCTCTGCCCTTGGAATCGTTTTTCAGCTGTTTGATAAGTTTGATAAGCGAGGATTTTTCTAATTTTCTGTCAAATTCGTATTTATTAACCTATTTTGAATAATATCTAATACTGTTGGTGCGCTGCGACTGCATATATTTTGCGTCTTCCATTAACGGCGGGTTTTGCGGTCTTTTTGTGCAATTATTAGCCATTTTGTTTTACCCTTTGATCGTTACGTAACTTCTCTTAATTTTTAACGTGGTACCACGGATTTTATTATAGTCTCTTCAGAATGACTGCCTACTTATTCTGTTTCTCCTGATCTATGACAAGACAGTAATCTTTTTTGTCCCTGACTTGCAAGAAAAATACAATCTGACAAAAACAATACACATCTAGTCCCTGATCTAAAACAGAAAACAGAAAAAAGTAGATTCACCTTACCTGAGCCTATGTGATTGATCACCGATTCGTGGAGACCCGTCCTTCAGTCACAGATCAGAAAGTGGCTGGCCTCTTTTGAACGACAATTCAGTCAGAGGACTTTCCATATAAGAACAACCAATTTGGTTTCTTCCCCATACGGTTTCAACCACCTGGCTGTCTGATCCGAGGTGAAGAGATGGTTGCGGTCCGAAGGACCAATCTGTAAAAGGAAAAAACTTCAAAGACCAATGCACGTTAGGTTCAAGCAAGGCACCCTTTATTACTTGCAGCAAGGAGACAAAGCATGTAGGTACAGGATTTGTCTGGCTCTTTGGTGATCAGTATGTTATTCTTATACAGTTCTCTTCATGTCACACAGAAAATGTTACTATTTTATTGCTGACGTAGTTGGACACAGCTTTCTGTATGTTTCACAGAAAATGTTACCAGACATATTGCTGACATGGTTGGATTATTTGCTGTCTTGCAAAAATATTTTGAGAAAAACAACCTGGCCTTGGGCTTGTTTTAGCCCACCTTAACTTTTCAATTCTTCAATTGTACAATTCTAATACATGTGTTACATTTTGTCTAGATTCAAGGTACATTTCTAGCTTTGGTACAAGTAATGCTGACTATGGTTTATACTTTCAAGCATCTATTGTTTTCTTTATCAAGCTTTTAGCAGCTGCATATTTTCTCATGGTATAAGCAGAAATGAAATATCTCTTTGTTAAGTTTCATGACATAAGCAGAAATGAAATGTCTCTTGTTAAGTTTCTAATAGCTGTGCAGATTCATGCAGTGTGAACAGAATAAATGTATTAACCCTTTTAAACCTCGAATGCCCTAAGCATGCATATTACTGTTATATATTTTTCTAACAATAGTAATAATACTAATAACAATAATAATAATAAAAGAAAGTGTTACAGTTGTTTTCCTTGAAAAGCTCCATAACTATATATTGTAAGCTCAGGTTAGCAGCCAGGCATTGGGTCAGATTCGTAAAACTTGTACAGAATGCAGCAAAAACAGAACACTGAGAATATTCCTTAACTTTATTTATCCGCATGTAAAAAATTAGAAGAGAAACAGATGAGTCAGTGTAAGTTTTGCTAAGCATAGCAGCAATATTTTGCATGGTAGAACTTTCTAAATCCCTTAAAGGAATGCATTAGTAGCTTTGAAGGAAGTGTTAGGCAGAAGACTCACCATTTTTATAGTGCTGCACTTTGTTATGACAAAATAGAGCCACACAGTTAATGTTAAGATGGATGCTCTGTCACTTTTACAGACCATTGCAGTTTAGATTAAGTAGGATGTAGCAAATCAACAACTTGAACAGGTATTTGTTTGTTTTGTTTGGTACATGGTACATGTATGCAGAGAAAATTTAAAATGCATTGTTTGCATGTGTGTTTGAATGTGTTTTATGTGTATGTGAATCTGTACATTTGCATGAATGTATGTGTGTGTGTGTGTGTGTGTGTGTGTGTGGCTGTTAGTGTGTCTGCTTGTATGTGTGCATGTGTGTGTGTGGGCATGTGTGTGTGTGGGCATGTGTGTGTGTGTGTGTGTGTGTGTGTGTGTGTGTGTGTGTGTGTGGGGGGGGGATTTGGGTTTGTTTTTGACAGCTGGTTTGATATCAGTTGCAGTGGAGTAACATGCTTTCCTTATTCCCCACAGTTGTGCAATCACGGAGTTACTATATATATTTAGTAGGGGGTGTGGGGGCACATTCCCCATGTAGAGGTGAGGGGGGCTTGCTGCCCTACAAAAACACTTTTTTTATTTTTTTTTGTTGTCTTTAGCCATTCAGTGATTAGACTCATTATACTGAAACATCAATTTAGTGAATTTCGATGCTTCATTGTAGCCAAATATGTATGTTTGTGTATATGTGTGTGTGTGTGTGTGCGTGTGTGTGTGTGTGTGTGTGTGTGCGTGTGCATGCGTGGTCGAGTGTGTGTGTGTGTGTGTGTGTGTGTGTGTGTGTGTGTGTGTGTGTGTGTGTATGTGTGTGTGTGTGTGTGTGTGTGTGTGTGTGTGTGTGTGTGTGTGTGTGTGTGTGTGTGTGTGTGTGTGTGTGTGTGTGTGTGTGTGTGTATTTTTATATGTATTTCAAGAACAACACGAGGAAGAAGCTGAGATTTGAACAGTAATATATGTAGGTGCCTTGTGGTGGTCAGACAGAGTAATGAGTAATGAATGGCTGTATCACAACCTTGCAAAGTGACCTGTTTAAACATTAAAGGAATTTTAGGCTACTTTTACAAACATGGCATGGATAATGCCTCAGCATGTTTCACTGACACAAAAGTCAGCTGTACACAGTGGTTACTTTTCTACAGATTGAGTGATGGATTTATGTGCAGTGAATCACTTAGATTCTTGGTACAGGTTGCCATTGTTGTCAATTACTGCTTGGCACCCTGGTTACACAAAATTGTCCAAAATAAACCACAAACTGTTATTTATGTCTGTGTGTGATAATTGCAGTTCGATCTCTCTTATTTATTTATATAATTTTTTTTGAGGTTGTGTCATTTTTTCATATTTATTCCCAAAGTATGTAAACAGTCCCTGAGTAAATAAGAATTATGGATTAAAATAAGGGTTTTTCACATAGCCTAACTTTTACATAGAAAGAAGAAGTTACCATTGCTGATGTGTAATAAGCGAGTCAAACTGATTAACGATTGTAAACATTGTCACTTGTACAAAACTACTCATGCAGTGTTGTTTTGTCCTACTAAATAAACACAGTGAGGTCTTCTTTAGAATGTGGACAATAGCAAAATTAAAAATTGGAGTTGTCAGATGTACACAGTGAAAGCTAAGGATCTTTGTATGTTCATTAAGTCACTGTAGTGCAAATAAGCCTGAACGACTTTAGTCGAGCACAGTAAATGTATTGTTGAGGAAGGCCGTAACACACTCATGGTTTTGTCTTTTCTCATCATTGAGTTCAGAAAACATCAGGTGCCTCAGTGCAAGTGTACATTTGCGTGACTACCTGGAGAGACTTGAAGCAAACTAACTAAAAAGCAGTGTTTAGTACAGTCACACCTAAAACTGTATGACGTAATGAGAGAACATAATGTGCCTCTTCACAGTTGTTTAATTGATTAGTACAATTAAAACAGAATTAAATCTCCCTGAGGTGTATTGCTGAATGTATTTATCTAGTTATTCTTTTGACATTTTTGTATGTAAAGTTTGCAGAACTGGACAAACAGCAATAACTCAGTAGGACACTGAGGATAAATGATTTTGATTGCAGCCAGAGACATCATGAATAAAAAGGAGCAGACAGCAATTGTGTGAGTAGTGTGAACTCTTCTGATAGGTCTGTGCATGTCTGTTCCCAGCTGAGTTACTGTCGGCGATGATTAGTCATTATAACACTGCTTAGCTCTTAAAAAAGCTTTTAGTTGTGAATGTTGTCATTGTTACTGATAAGAGAACATTCTTAAGCTGATAAGCAGCCAGGCATGTCTAAAGGTAAACGTGCACATTCCAAGACAGGTGCTGAAGGGCACTAAGGAAGCTTCCCAACTATAAATACAGCGCAAAAGGTAAAAAGAACTCTACTTTGCTTTTAATGCAAGCCAGCAAGCAAACGTGAGACAGCTTTAAATGACTGAAAATTACTACCCAACAAAAGTCAGTTTAGGAAAACGTATAATGCACTGAAAACATTTTATTTTATGTTAAACAGAGTTTAATTATGTTGTTGAAACTTTTTTTATAAATGAAGTACAATAAGGATTCATCCATCACCCCTTTTTCCTATTTTTTGCACATGGGTTGAGGTGTCACTTCAATACTGATAATCACCTTGAGACAAGGTTTACACTACTGAGTAGGTAGCCCTGCTGTGGTAGTTCTTCCACACCACAAACATGGCCAATTTAGAGTGTCCAATTCATCTACTGCATGTCTTCAGAATGTGGGAGTAAACCCATACGAACACAAGGAGGACATTTCAGACTCTGCACAGAAGCAACCCAACTGAGAATTGAACCAGGGAACCTCTTCCTGTGAGGCAACAATGTTATCTGCTGTGCCACTGTGTCACCATACAGATGCTATTAAAAAACTGTCTTCCTATATCCTTGTCTAATAGACAGAATAAAAGTAGCTGCATTCGTCTGTGGCAGTAAGGC
Organism: Protopterus annectens; assembly: GCF_019279795.1. Classification (NCBI taxonomy): domain Eukaryota; kingdom Metazoa; phylum Chordata; order Ceratodontiformes; family Protopteridae; genus Protopterus; species Protopterus annectens. The sequence continues at coordinate 483,857,648 of NC_056740.1, forward strand.
ATCCTGGGAAATACTCATATCTCCAGTGACAGACAGTTCAGCTTAAGAGACAAATTGCCTTCTTCCTGCCTTATTACATTTTTATCAGTATTTTATACCCCAGCACCTTCTTAAGGAAGTTATGCATGCATTAGCCACCTTCTGTCTGTAAAACGTTGCTCTACATCCTTCTCTTCTCATGACACTTCCTTGTTCATTTTTTCTTAAAAATTATGGACTTGGTATGCCTCTCAACTGTCCAGATTTTTGCCTCATATTTGTGGTCTGTTCCACGTATAACGTGTGTTTTTTTTCTGGCAAATCACACGGAGGATTGAAGTCACTAAATAAAAACATACATTTGAGTAGCAGACTTCATATCCTTCAGAAAATGCATGTTAAATACTGTTCTTCTAGGAAATTTCTAAGGTTTTAAGAGCAATATTTAAAGTTGTCCCTATTTTTTTTGGGTCTTTGTCCCTGCATTATTTTAGGTTTTGTCCAGGTTTCATGTGGTAACAGGTTGAGAGGTATGCACATTGTTGGATTGGTTATTTTTTGGGCCTTTGTCCCTGCATTATTTTAGGTTTTGTCCAGGTTTCATGTGGTAACAGATTGAGAGGTATGCACGTTGTTGGATTGGTTATCTTTTGGGCCTTTGTCCCTGCATTATTTTAGGTTTTGTCCAGGTTTCATGTGGTAACAGGTGGAGAGGTATGCACGTTGTTGGATTGGTTATGTTTTGGGCCCTTTGTCCATGCATTATTTTAGGTTTTGTCCAGGTTTCATGTGGTATACAGGTTGAGAGGTACGCACGTTGTTGGATTGGTTATTTTTTGGGCCTTTGTCCCTGCATTATTTTAGGTTTTGTCCAGGTTTCATGTGGTAACAGGTTGAGAGGTATGCACGTTGTTGGATTGGTTATCTTTTGGGTCTTTGTCCATGCATTATTTTAGGTTTTGTCCAGGTTTCATGTGGTAACAGGTGGAGAGGTATGCACGTTGTTGGATTGGTTATGTTTTGGGCCTTTGTCCATACATTATTTTAGGTTTTGTCCAGGTTTCATGTGGTATACAGGTTGAGAGGTACGCACGTTGTTGGATTGGTTATTTTTTGGGCCTTTGTCCCTGCATTATTTTAGGTTTTGTCCAGGTTTCATGTGGTAACAGGTTGAGAGGTATGCACGTTGTTGGATTGGTTATCTTTTGGGCCTTTGTCCCTGCATTATTTCAGGTTTTGTCCAGGTTTCATGTGGTAACAGGTTGAGAGGTATGCACGTTGTTGGATTGGTTATGTTTCGGGCCTTTGTCCATGCATTATTTTAGGTTTTGTCCAGGTTTCATGTGGTAACTGGTTGAGAGGTATGCACGTTGTTGGATTGGTTATCTTTTGGGCCTTTGTCCCTGCATTATTTTAGGTTTTGTCCAGGTTTCATGTGGTAACAGGTTGAGAGGTATGCACGTTGTTGGATTGGTTATGTTTCGGGCCTTTGTCCATGCATTATTTTAGGTTTTGTCCAGGTTTCATGTGGTATATAGGTTGAGAGGTATGCACATTGTTGGATTGGTTATTTTTTGGGCCTTTGTCCCTGCATTATTTTAGGTTTTGTCCAGGTTTCATGTGGTAACAGGTTGAGAGGTATGCACGTTGTTGGATAGGTTATTTTTTTGGGCCTTTGTCCCTGCATTATTTTAGGTTTTGTCCAGGTTTCATGTGGCAACAGGGTGAGAGGTATGCACGTTGTTGGACTGGTTATTTTTTGGGCCTTTGTCCCTGCATTATTTTAGGTTTTGTCCAGGTTTCATGTGGTAACAGGTTGAGAGGTCCAGGTTTCATGTGGTAATAGGTTGAGAGGTATGCACATTGTTGGATTGGTTATTTTTTGGGGCCTTTGTCCCTGCATTATTTTAGGTTTTGTCCAGGTTTCATGTGGTAACAGGTTGAGAGGTATGCACGTTGTTGGATTGGTTATCTTTTGGGCCTTTGTCCCTGCATTATTTTAGGTTTTGTCCAGGTTTCATGTGGTAACAGGTTGAGAGGTATGCACATTGTTGGATTGGTTATGTTTTGGGCCTTTGTCCCTGCATTATTTTAGGTTTTGTCCAGGTTTCATGTGATAACAGGTTGAGAGGTATGCACGTTGTTGCATTGGTTATTTTTTGGGCCTTTGTCCCTGCATTATTTTAGGTTTTGTCCAGGTTTCATGTGGTAACAGGTTGAGAGGTATGCACGTTGTTGCATTGGTTATTTTTTGGGCCTTTGTCCCTGCATTATTTTAGGTTTTGTCCAAGTTTCATGTGGTAACAGGTTGAGAAGTATGCACGTTGTTGGATTGGTTATTTTTTGGGCCTTTGTCCCTGCATTATTTTAGGTTTTGTCCAGGTTTCATGTGGTAACAGGTTGAGAGGTATGCACGTTGTTGGACTGGTTATTTTTTGGGCCTTTGTCCCTGCATTATTTTAGGTTTTGTCCAGGTTTCATGTGGTAACAGGTTGAGAGGTATGCACGTTGTTGGATTAGTTATTTTTTGGGGCCTTTGTCCCTGCATTATTTTATGTTTTGTCCAGGATTCTTGTGGTAATAGGTTGAGAGGTATGCACGTTGTTGGATTGGTTATGTTTTGGGCCTTTGTCCCTGCATTACTTCAGGTTTTGTCCAGGTTTCATGTGGTAACAGGTTGAGAGGTACACACGTTGTTGGATTGGTTATCTTTTTGGCCTTTGTCCCTGCATTATTTTAGGTTTTGTCCAGGTTTCATGTGGTAACAGGTTGAGAGGTATGCACGTTGTTGGATTGGTTATGTTTCGGGCCTTTGTCCATGCATTATTTTAGGTTTTGTCCAGGTTTCATGTGGTAACTGGTTGAGAGGTATGCACGTTGTTGGATTGATTATTTTTTGGGCCTTTGTCCCTGCATTATTTTGGGTTTTGTCCAGGTTTCATGTGGTAACAGGTTGAGAGGTATGCACGTTGTTGGATTGGTTATCTTTTGGGTCTTTGTCCCTGCATTATTTTAGGTTTTGTCCAGGTTTCATGTGGTAACAGGTTGAGAGGTCCAGGTTTCATGTGGTAACAGGTTGAGAGGTATGCACGTTGTTGGATTGGTTATTTTTTGGGCCTTTGTCTCTGCATTATTTTAGGTTTTGTCCAGGTTTCATGTGGTAACAGGTTGAGAGGTATGCACGTTGTTGGATTGGTTATCTTTTTGCCTTTGTCCCTGCATTATTTTAGGTTTTGTCCAGGTTTCATGTGGTAACAGGTGAGAGGTATGCATGTTGTTGGATTGGTTATTTTTGGGCCTTTGTCCCTGCGTTATTTTAGGTTTTGTCCAGGTTTCATGTGATAACAGGTTGAGAAGTATGCACGTTGTTGGATTGGTTATTTTTTGGGCCTTTGTCCCTGCATTATTTTAGGTTTTTCCAGGTTTCATGTGGTAACAGGTTGAGAGGTATGCACGTTGTTGGATTTGTTATTTTTTGGGGCCTTTGTCCCTGCATTATTTTATGCTTTGTCCAGGATTCTTGTGGTAACAGGTTGAGAGGTATCCACATTGTTTGATTAGTTATTTTTGGGCCTTTGTCCCTGCATTATTTTTAGGTTTTGTCCAGGTTTCATGTGGTAACTGGTTGAGAGGTATGCACGTTGTTAGATTGGTTATCTTTTGGGCCTTTGTCCCTGCATTATTTTAGGTTTTGTCCAGGTTTCATGTGGTAACAGGTTGAGAGGTATGCATGTTGTTGAATTGGTTATTTTTTTGGGCCTTTGTCCCTGCATTATTTTAGGCTTTGTCCAGGTTTCATGTGGTAACAGGTTGAGAGGTATGCACGTTGTTGGATTGGTTATCTTTTGGGCCTTTGTCCCTGCATTATTTCAGGTTTTGTCCAGGTTTCATGTGGTAACAGGTTGAGAGGTATGCACGTTGTTGGATTGGGTGTTTTTGGGGCCTTTGTCCCTGCGTTATTTTAGGTTTTGTCCAGGTTTCATGTGGTAACAGGTTGAGAGGTATGCACGTTGTTGGATTGGTTATTTTTTGTGGCCTTTGTCCCTGCATTATTTTAAGTTTTGTCCAGGTTTCATGTGGTAACAGGTTGAGATGTACAAACGTTGTTGGATTGGTTATCTTTTGGGCCTTTGCCCTGCATTATTTTAGGTTTTGTCCCTGCATTATTTTAGGTTTTGTCTAGGTGTCATGTGGTAACAGGTTGAGAGGTATGCACGTTGTTGGATTGGTTATTTTTTGGGCCTATGTCCCTGCATTATTTTAGTATATTGCCTTGTATAAAATCACAGACTTAATAATCTACTTAATAATTTGGTTAAATAAGATGTACCAGTAAAGTACATTAGGGCTATATATTATTATGACAGCTACTAGGTAGGGCAGGACCAGCTCGAATGTCACACTGATGGGCGAAGGGATGTGAATTTAACATGTGTACCAATAACACTTCGTTTTACAGCACAATAAACCACTCCCATGCCTCATAAAATGTATATATATATTTAGAAAGCTTGTGAGGAAATTATGACTCTATTTTTGTTTTACTTGGATCGCTTGTCTGTGAACTTAATAAAGGATTTTCGACTGGAAACAGACTGCCTGCCTTGCTTGGATTACTTTCGAATACTTAGTAATGCTGTAGAATTATATATTTTCTATTATTACTTTTTGACTTGACGAGTTTACATTCGCTACTTCTACTACTATTGTCTGATCTGATTAATATACAGTGATTAACTAGAAATATATGGACTGAAAATCTTCCACATAGAGAAGTCTTACACTGTTTTGTTTTTAGACCCACTACACTTTAGTGGGTTGTTTTGAGACTTCGGGGATACCACGGAGATTACTTGTTTTTTTTTCAATATATATAAAAGACATATGCACCTCTAGGCTGGTCAAATGTTATGTTACACAGGAAACACTCCAGGTGCAGTTAACAATTGACAAGACCCCTATTCAAATCATAGCTAGCTATAGGCCTCCAACTTTGACTCAAGATGTCCACTCCACCTATCTGGACCTCTTTGAATCTATCACGATTCAACCCTTTACCCTGATCCTGGGCGACATTAACTATCCAGCCATAGACTGGAAGAAATGCTCATGCCAAAACACAAATGCCCAGAGATTTCTTGATTTCGTCAATGAAAATAACTTCAACCATTTGGCTGACACCTCCACAAGAGGTAAAAATATCTTGGACTTGGTATTAACCAACATGAGTAACCACTGCAGCATCCCTACAGTGTCATCATCCCTAGTAAGATCCGACCACAAAGCAGTCACTTTTGAAGTCACCATCTCCCCTGACCCCCCCCCCCCAACTAGGGTAAAAAAAAACTTCTCCAAAGCTGATTACAACCTCCTGAGGGGAGGTATAAACAGCTTCACAGCCCCCTCCCCCTCCACAGAAACTGGCACATATGTCCAAACCTACACCAAAGTGTACTATGTGAGCATTTATATAGTTGCATGGAATCAGGAAAACCAACAGGATGAAATCATCCTTATCAAGGAAGAGTAAACCTGTCTGGTGGACATCTACAATAGTAAACTCTATAAGAAAAGGAAAAAATGCTGTCCAAGACCAAGAGGAGCAGGTGTCTAATTGGAAGCAATCTCTTCTTAGCCTGAACAAGCAAATAAGAGCACTAGTGAAATCATCCAAAGCAAACTTCGAGTTCAAACTGGCCACATCTACTAAAGACAATCATAAGGCCTTCACATATGTCAGCAGTCTCAAGGGATGCACCCAGATCTGCTCAGAACTGGTGGTCAAGGACACCACATACACAAACCCTGTAGATTTAGTCAACCTGCTGGCAGATAGGTTTAGAGAAAACTTCACTCCTCTGTCCCCCCATCAGTAAAACAGGACATCACCAGTACCTGACCCCCTCCCCTTATCTCTAGGGAGCAAGTCATCACTGCCCTCTCAAAGGCAAAAAATACAGCCACCATTTTATTTATTTTATTTTACATTTGTTAACTGGGAAAATCCAACTGGACCAGGTCCATTTTCAGCAGATGCCCGGGGAGAAAAGCTCCACAATTTACATATAGTAAAGCAGTTATGACACAGGTAATACAGACATGAGAAAAAAAAAAAAACAAACAAAAAATACAGGTCAATTATAAGTACACACATACAAATAGTTCACAGTGGTTCAACTGTGATTGGTAAAGGACCAAGACTTTTAATATAGCATTATCTATGGGAGGCTGGCATAATGGTTAAAGTGTTTACCTTATAAATCGAAGGTGCAGGCTTTGAGTCTCACATGGGATAATTAGCTAGGCTTAAAATGGTCCATAAAGGCAGTCAGCCTAGTACTAATGTATGAAGCTATATCTAAAGTACAAGTGACCTGACAGAGAAAATGCTATTCTTTGAATAACAGTTACATACAATTTGCTTTTTACATTTTGCTTCTATTAAGGAACAGAGAGAAGGAAAATAATTTAACCTGAGCAGACAGTTATATTGGCTCCATGGGACCCGATGACATCCCAGGCTGCATCCTCCATGAACTCAGGCAGGAACTTGCAGCACCATTAGGCTCCTGATTCAACCAAAGCCTGAGTACTGGCTTCATCCCAGCCGAGTGGAGCACAGCTACTATCATCCCTTTGCACAAAGGTGGAGTGTCCACTGATCCAGGAAATTATAAACCCATCAGCCTAACTAGTCTGATCTGCAAGGCCTTGGAGTGGATTATCATGGACCTCATTAACAAGGACATTGGTAGCCTCCAGATACTTGATTTGACACAGTTTGCATTTGTCAGGGGGAGGTCATGCCTGTTAAATTTGGTCGACTTCTTTGAGACAGTCACCAAGTCCATAGATGAGGGGATGATGGAGCACACTGCCTACCTTGACCTGGCTAAGGCCTTTGATACTATTCCCTACTCTGGTATAATAAAATCTCTCAACTAGGCATCAATCCATATGTTACCAGATGGGTAGCAAACTGGCTTACTGGTAGAACCCACCTAGTCAAAATAGTGGAAGCCACCTCACGTATTAGACCTGTAACAAGTGGTGTACCCCAGGGATTGGTCTTGGGGCCTCTGCTGTTTGGGATATAATTCTCAGAGGTGCAGGCCAAATCTAGTGGGCTATGGCTGACCAAGTTTGCAGATGACTGTAAGCTGGGTGCTGTCATCAGTTCCCCTGGTGAAGTGGACATCCTCCAAGAGAGTCTCACCCAAACAAATGATGGGTGCCAGAAACATGGCCTCAAACTGAATGCCAAAAAATGCATTATCATCAATTTTGGGGAGAGTGATGTCTCCACAAATTATCAAGTTATTAATAAGGCACTAAGCATGCAATCAGTTGTGAGGGGCTTCGGCACCCAGGTTGATAGCAAACTGACTTTGGACCATCATATTTCCTCCATTGTATGGAAAGCTTTCTACATGGCCCACCTCATTAGTAAGGGTATCTCATCCAGGGACAAGGTGGTCATAACATCCGCGTATTCTTCTCTTATAAGACCGATTATTGAATACAATTCCCCTTTTGGCATGTACCTCGCAAAGCACATGCAGCAGCTGGAGAGACCACAGAGATTCCTCCCCCGGAGAATCCAGGGCCTCAAACATCTACCCTACACAGATAGGCTAAAAGCCCTGTCACTTTACTCAGTCTCCTACAGACTCCTCAGAGGTGACCTCTGGCTGGCATATAAAGCAATCCCAAACCCTGCCCTGATGGGATTGCTGCATGTCTGCAAGTCAAGTTTAATTTGAGTAACCCACACGCCTGACCTCAACCTGGTCTGTGACATCAATAGGACTTGTTGGTGGGACAGATTTGTGTCCCAGAGACTCCCCCTTTTATGGAATAGACTCCCTCTCGACATAAAGCAGAGTACCTCATTAAACCTTTTTAAGTGCAACCTGGATAATTGGATGGGGAACAGAAAATACACCGCTGGGATTCCACCTGTGTCCCTGCTGGACAGTGGCATAGGGTGCTGACTTGTCTAAACATGGGCTAAATTCTTGGGTAGGCTTGTAAGGGCCTCAGGACCAATAGCCTAGTAACTTCCTATGGACCTATGATCCTATTAAGGTGCTAAATAGTTTGTAGAGTAGTATACTAATTTGGATTTGTAGCTACAATTTTGCAATTCTGTTCCATTCTTGTTGATGTGAGATGTTTGCTGTAATGTGTTTTATTGTCTTTCTGTAATATAACTTGTAGTTTATTTTCACCTTGTGGCCTGGGCAGTGCCTAAAAAGGGTCCTGTTACTACATAGGGTGTCTGAGAAAATGTCTAAATAATAATTTATCAATTGGGTAAAAATTATTACTTTACTAGTCCTCTCAGAAAATAAAACCATAGTGAATCTTTGTGGTGCCCTTGGTATTTTAACTTTACATGACATGCCTGCATATCCATTGTAGACAATTGTAATACAATAAAAGTGCAGTGTTGTAATTTTATGATAGCTAGATTTGCCTGGACAAAATAAATAAGTTAGTAAGGGGCCTGTTGTCAGGCAGGGAAGGTTTTTATGGCCAGCAGAACGTTTCTGACTGTTTTTGATGGCTGAGAGACTGGTTATATTTTGTGTTTAATATTTTGTCTGTTCTTCTATTTGTGTTTAAAAGTTGGTATCCCGCAATTCCATTGGAGTGGGCAAGGTTACACAATTATGTATGGAAATTTTGTTAATCAGCATACAGATTTTTGGCCAATTGTAGCTACTTTTCATGGGCCTTTGTCCAGGTTTGTGAAGATTCCAGGTTGAGAAGTTTGCTGGGGATACTGGGTACCTTCCAAGACAGGTAACAGTGTCAGGTTTTAATTTTGATAACATAACAGTCAGAAGCCTAAAAGCCTGAATTTCACATAAGGCAATCTCTTACTGTGTGAGATATACAAACAAGATCATGCAACTTCTTTTCTTTGGATAATTTTGTCAGTCCCTCAGAAAGATGAGACAAACGAGAAGACAACTCTGCTGCCTTTATTTTGCAATTACTTGTACTAACCAAAGTATGTGACCTCTTGAGTTCGTAGGTCAAATACCTAGCTTGAGGTCTGTTCATCTTCTGCAAGTTTGAGTGACATAACCTTTTTCTGCATGTCTTATCATCCATAAAATCATCTGCTGATTTCTTTATAGTAGACAGGGGTTTGCATTGTTTAAGCTGGAGCTCTACCATTTTACTATAATCTAGGCAGATGATATCACAGTTAAGCTCTCTTTTTCCTACTCTTTATATTTAGTTTTAGTAGTTTTGGTTTTACCTTTACCGTGTTACAAAGAGAGCAGGGTCTGAAATCACCATTCAGGAACCACTATAGCAATGAATGTAGTGTGTGTGCTCTCGTAATTTGTCTCTCAGTAGCTTAAATTTTGAAGGTCTGCTACTTCTGGAAAGCTTTGAAATTGCTCTAGTTATACACGATGTTTCATTATATAAACACATACCTGACAAGTAATAGCTTGATGTACAAAAGTGGATGGGAAGGACACACACACACACACACACACACACACACACACACACACACACACACACACACACACACACACACACACACACACACACACACACACACACACACACACACACACACACACACACACATAACTTTCATTCTATAAACACATACCTGAGAAATAGCTAAAAGTACAAAACTGGATGGGAAGGACACACACACACACATACACACACACACACACACACCCATCCACACATAGACGCACACACACATATACAACTTTCATTCGATAAACACATACCTGACAAATAGCTAAAAGTACAAAACTGGAGGGGAAGGACACACACACACACACACACACACACACACACACACACACACACACACACACACACACACACACACACACACACACACACACCATGCACCTAGAACCAATTTGAACATAGTCATTTCATTTACACATAAGTCTTTAAGATGTGGGAGTAAACTGGGGTCCCTGCTAAAATCCTGCACAGGTGCAGGTAGGAATTGTAGAGCCTGTACAAAAGGTATCCCAAATGGGAACCAAACTGAAGAAGCGAACACCGTGAGACAGAAAAAAGTGAACACCGTGAGACAAAAATACTAACTACTACGCTTTGCTCCTCCCTCACAAATATGTTGTACTGTACTGTATAAATTACTGAATCAGTGTTATATACAGTGCCATAACTATTTTTGTTTAAGCTATGAACAATCCCAAATACCTTTCGAACTGCTATGGAAGCATTTTGTGCAAAGCTAAGGTCGCTGACGTTTAGTATTTTCCTTTATTCCTTTTTATTCCTTTTTGTTTGAAGTAAGTAGACTGGATCCATAGGCTCTTTTTCCTACTATGGCATTATTATAGTATTACGAACAATATATATTTTAACAACCTACATTTTGTAGTTCAGGGTTTGACTCCCTCAGCCTGCAGTTGTCTACTGTGTGATTGTGAGAGAGCCAGTTAACTAATCAATACTTCGTGTCAGAGTCCGAAAAATGACCACGTGGATCAGTTCTTCAGCCATGTTAATAAATGCAAAGAATTAAACAAATAAATACATACCAATAAATAAATATGAAAAGTAGACAAGGGTATGTTATTTAAAGGAAAAAGGATTTCACATAAAACAGTATGAAAACATTACACATAATGTTATACATAAAAAGCGATAATTTGCAGCCTTATTTAGGCTTTACTCATAATGCGCTGCACAGTGAGTAACATGACTTAATGCAGTAGGCATTTTTCTGTATTATTACAGGAAGCACAAACAGTACACAGTTAGTAAGCTGGCTTGGTTTCAATAGCAATATAAGTTATTTACAACTAATGAGTCACGTTTTGTTATAAAATAATCGCTATGGTGAGATTATCATAAATAAGTAAGAATACTCTTGACAGATAGTGACAGAACATTCAAGACTTTTTTGGCCAATGTACTGAATTTTAAACTTTACCTTTACTCAGTTTACCCACTACAGAATCCATTAGGATTCTAAAGCACCTGGTATAACAAGTTTTGAGTATTTAGGTTGGACCTTTAGCAACACCCCCTTTTTACTTACATTTCTGGCAGTTCAAAATTACATTCAGCTGGACTGTGAATTCAGAAGTTTGAATATGTTTCATGCATTTCTTTTTCACTTTAGTACTTAGCCGAGGTGCAGGGTTATAGGTTCATAGGTATTTAATAGGCTAACAACCACAAGGGTCTTTTTAAGTCTAGCCATGCATCCTAAATCTCTGACAATTTCTGATACCCTTGATAAGTGTAAGCAGGGGCCTGGGAGGTGAAACATTTACAAGCTAGGGCCTGGGAGATGAACCATTTGTTTACTGGTTGCATGTGTCCATTAGAAACATAGGTAACAAAGCACGGATGAATTTCTTGTTCCCCATCCAGTTGTCCGGGTGCACTTGAATTGAGTTATGGAGGAACTCTGCTTCACATGGATGGGGAGCCTGTTCCAGAGATGGGGTAATCTCTGGGATACATACCTGTCTCTCCAGCAGGTCCTATTTATATCACAGGTAAGGTTTAAGTCTTTAGAATGGGAAATTCTGGTGCTGTTTGTTTTGCGGATATGCAGGAGGTTCATCACAGTGGGGTCTGACAATGTCCTGTATGTCAGGCATAGATCTCCCCTCAAAAGCCTGTAGGAGACATAATACAGGAATAGAGCATTGAGGCGGTCTGCACAGGACATTTTACTCAAGCCCCATATTCTTTTAGTGAGGAACCTCTGTGGACATTCCATTTGTTGGATATGCCTGGATAGGTTCATACTAAAGCTGGCAATGTACACAATGGTAAGTCTTTTGAATGCCGAATACAGTGGAACAATGACTTCCTTGGACTTCGATGCCAAACTGTGAAAAAACTGAAAGACTGCCAGCCCATCTTAATAGAATTTTGTAGATAATTCTATGTCATTGTAAATATTAATACAATCCACAGGCTTGGTTTACAAATGTAAAGATAACTATATGTTATGATTAAACTTTATGTTATACTGAGCTTCAACAATGTAACCACAGTGCACTCTGCTGGAAGAAGGCTGATAAAGTAAAGCATTTTATGACTGTTTGATCTCAAAGCTTGGAGACAGGATGTCTGGACTAAGAAATTATTTCTATTGTCTTCATTTCAGAGATAATTACTACAGTTTTACATGTATAATGTCTTTTATTGCTGTGGCTTGCTGGCCAGATGCAGCTTACTAAGAAATGGACATTTTGAGTTTCTATTAGACTGGGAACCAGAGAAGTGTCAAGAGTGATATAATGTGAAATGACTCAGCAGTGCTGTGTTATCAATTTAAGACTTTCTCAGAGAGAGAATTGAGCATTTTGGATTTTGTCTGAACCTGAACAAATCAGCTCACCAGACTCTGTCTTGTAAGTAAAGTAGTATGTAGAACTGTGATTTCTCTTAGAGTTAGATAGGAATTTAGCCAGATTAGATTAACTGTTTTCTATATTTGTCCGACTATCCTATGATACTGTTTTAAAGTTTCTGTGATTTCTGAACTCTGTTATGTCATTGTGTTGAAGTAAAAAGTATTTTCTTGTGTTTTTATTATTTTATTATTAAATATTTTTAAACCTTTCAACTGTATATGTTTTGTGTAGAGATAATTTAAGCTCTTAGAGTGCATTGCATGTATATGGTGATACTGCACCAGCCACTCCTAAATAGCCTTCAAGTCTCAGTCACACGTACTATTTGGATCAGTAAAATTGGTCATCCTTTGGAAAGGGCCTTATAGTAGCTGATATTAGTGGTTGGTGGCAGTTGGTATTACCTTATAGTCTGAGCAGAAAGAGGGAACAGCTGGAGAAGCTATGCCAGCCTTCCCCAGAAGTGTCTGTGTATTTGCATCTAAATAAAATCTTAAAGTGTGTGTGTGTGTGTGTGTGTGTGTGTGTGTGTGTGTGTGTGTGTGTGTGTGTGTGTGTGTGTGTGTGTGTGTATCACCTACTTGGGAAGGGACATGAAGCACTAGTTGGACAGAGAGGGTGCTGGAAGTTTTAGCTTGACCACTAGGCTGAGATCTGGACCCTATAGCTGTGTCAGTGGGGAGTCTTATTGGTGATCTGGAGAGAAAGGAAGAAACCAGACTCAGACTGACTGTGATCTCTGTGTGCTCTTAAGGGAAATTGTACTTTACTGTGTGTGTACTTGTTATCCTCTCAATGTGCACGCCCATCATTGGTGTTAGTGGTGAGATTTGAGGCTCCTTGATTACTGGGCCAGTGCACGGGCATCACAGCCACAGAGAAGGATTTCCTCACTACTGTAGACACATGATGGTCAAAGGCTAGATTACTATCTACATGTACATAAGTCCCTGCCTACTTGGTCAACTCTAAGTTCTGTTTGGTTATTACTTTGATTGCTAAGTATTTGGAAAGCTGTTATTATTGCTGTCAGGGTCTTAAATGTTGTTTCACTACCATAGTGTACTTGTTAGTTTTCTCTTGCTTTGTGTTGCCAGTATGATAGTTACCAGGGGTGGAAGACTTTCTGAAGGATACTATTATGCATTTCTTGGCATTTAGTTTTAGTCTTTGACTCTGACACCAGTTGTTTGTTTGTGTCAGCCCCTTTTGGAGAACATTTGTGTCAGTGTTGGATTCAATGACAGCTCCTAATTTGGAATCATCTACAAATTTAGTCAGCCAGAGACCACTGACATTGGCTTTGACTTCAGAGAAGTAAATGCCAAAAAGGAGCGGTCCAAGGACTGATTCATGAGGGACTGCACTTATGAATGGCTTGTTTCTAGAGGTGGGCTCTTCAATTCTAACTTCCTGGGTTCTGTCTGTGAGCCAGTTGGCTGTCCGCCGGGTGACATATGAGTTTGTACCTAATTTTTTTTAGTTTGTTAACAATGCCCAAGTAGGGTATTGTGTTAAATGCCTTGGCCAAGTCATGGTAGGCAGTGTGAACCATTTTGTCCTCATCCATTGCTTTGGTGACCTTCTCATAGAAGTGCACCAGGTTGAGTAGGCATGATCTGCCCTTGGTGAAACCACAATAGGTTGGGTCGAGTGTCTAGAGGTTTACTATATCACTATTGATCATTTTCATGATAATTCTGCCCATGGTTTTACATATATGACTAGTGAGACTTATGGGTCTGTAGTTCACATGGTCTGTAGATGGCCCACCTTTGTACAGAGGGATGACTGTTGCTGTTCTCCATTCATGCGGCTTGCCCAGTTAGCTGGGCCAAAATGTCTCTTGTAGTAAATGTATGACTATGGCAGGTCCATTGAATGGGTTGCAACTGAAGTAGCACAGATAGTTTACTGCATTCTGAAGGATTGATATGTGGTAGTGGACACTGAACTTTGGACTTATGTTTGGTCTCTAACAAAAGGAGGTGGTGAACTGTTGTTGAGGATAGTCTTTGAGAGAAAGTTTATGAGAACCTGGTGTGATTTCAAGTGAGCTGTTTCATTCTGATAGAGACCAGTTTGGTGAAGGAGGAGTAGCTAAGTGTGTCCCTGAGGGATGTACTGATGTGCTGACCACAATGGAAGTCAAAATCTCTTCGTAAGATGGAGTTTTCTCTGTATGTGATTTTGATTAAGTTAGAAACTGCTACTGTTGAAGGGGAATGGGAGTTCTTAAACAAACAGACGTTATGAGATATACTCTGATTAAACATGAGCATACAAGATATAGACATTTCTGCCTGTGGTCAGTGGTATTTGGGGAGCATTTAACTAGCACAGCTGTGTTTTTACAAATGTCCAAGATTTAACTATGTATAACTGTGTGTTGTGAACAAGTTAAGTTCTGTTTGGTTATTACTTTGATTGCTAAGTATTTGGAAAGCTGTTATTATTGCTGTCAGGGTCTTAAATGTTGTTTGACTACCATAGTGTACTCTATTAGTTTTCTATTGCTTTATCACTACCTACCTGTTTTAGTTGTACTCTGTGCTACGGTTAACCTCTGCTAATTGATACAGCAGTACTATTTTTCTGAGACTGAAGCTTTTTTCTTATGCAAATGTTTATGGGTCTGTGTGTGTGTGTGTGTGTGTGTGTGTGTGTGTGTGTGTGTGTGTGTGTGTGTGTGTGTGTGTGTGCGTGTTTGTGTGTGTATATACACTAACTGGCAGTGCCTCACTTGATTGAAGCTTATAGCTGGCTAAAAATACTTTCGTATTTGAGTTTTTCTAGTGTCATTATTATGGAGGAACTGGACTTGCTTAAGAAAAATTATCTTTGCCATTGTTTAACTTACTAACTATTATTTGTGGTGAAAAGAAAGCTATTTCTATGCATTCTTTCAACTCTCCTGGTGTTGCGTGATGAAACTCTTGTCAGCCAAGTCTAATACAGTGGTTCAACTTCGGTTCCTACAGCATTATATGGTTTTAAGCATTGCCAAGACAATTCACTGAATACTGAAGTTTAGCACTTGAGCTTAGCTCACTGTTCTGACTTCGTTTACTTGGACAACCCTTATAGGGAAGTGCCATTATTTCATTAAGGACAGCTGCCACATGGGGTACTACAGTTACAAGCTGGTTGATATCAAATTAATGAGTACTAAAAATTTTTTAGCCACAAGAAATTGGTGTGAAGTTTTTAACTTACCTTTTGCACCATAACATGTTGTACATTATACTGTGATGCATTTTTTCCCATTGATATTATAAATGTAGATTTTGCATCTTTAAATCAAATCCTTCATAAAATACACTTTCTCCAAACTAACATCACTAGAACTTTCACTGCCCTTTGGTGAACTTTATCCTCTGGTGATGTCACTGTAGGGATAGTGCAGGAATATAGCCATATCATTTTATGGATGTGCTACTGTATATGCATGGGGTTGCATCCATTAACGTTGCAGACACAGCCAAACTCTGTCCTGACGGGGATGTTGCTCAGTGATATAGTTTATTTATGCGAGTGACTGCAGATACAGCCAAACCCTGTCCTGACAGGGATGTCGCTGAGTGATATAGTTCATTTATGTGAGTGTTTGCAGACACAGCCAAATGATGTCCCGACAGGGTTGTCGCTGAGTGATTTAGTTCATTTATGTGAGTGTCTGCAGACACAGCCAAAAGCTGTCCCGACATGGATGTTGCTGAGTGATATAGTTCATTTATGCGAGTGGCACCTTAATAAAACGTTTACAAAGCTTTACTTTAAAAAACAGTCCACAGAAAACTAAAATGACAGACGAGAGACACATCAAGGCACTTACAGAGTACTGTGATACAAATACAAACTCAAGAGGACCAAATTAAAGAGGAGTGATAGTAGTGTGACGTTCATTCTGGATAACGCAAGGAGTTTAAACAAGGAGTAATGCATTTAAGGAGTGTGATCATAGATGCTAGGCCTGATGTTGCAGTAATTCCTGAAAATGAGCATAGTCTGAAGAAGTTACTCTTGCATATTGTTGGTTTTATAACTTCAAGCACCACAGTTCAGTTGGTGGTGGATCTATTTACATCATTATTGAATTTAACCCCCTCTTATATCTGACAGTGACATCCCTGAAATCATCAGAGTTATTAACATTTGTGGCCCTCTCAAGCTAACCATTATGGATATCTACAAATGTCCCAGTTTGGGGACTGATGATTTTAGCAATTTGAACAAAAAATGCCTAGACCTCTCCTGGTGCACATACGATACAGAAGCCGTTACGAATGTACTGGGAAATTAAACAAAATGCAGATATACTGACATTTATTTTTCAAAAAAAAAAATAAAAAAACAAAGACATACATGGATGTTGCATTAATATAATACTCATGACATCAGTTCCAGCACTTAGTAACACTGACTATGTCAGGCTCAGATAGGAGTTTGTGTTTATTATTGCACAAAATAGATCTAGAGATATAATACTCATGACATCAGTTCCAGCACTTAGTAACACTGACCATGTCAGGCTCAGATAGGAGTATGTGTGTACTATTGCACAAAATAGATGTAGAGATATAATACTCATGACATCAGTTCCAGCACTTAGTAACACTGACCATGTCAGGCTCAGATAGGAGTTTGTGTGTACTATTGCACAAAATAGATCTAGAGATATAATACTCATGACATCAGTTCCAGCATTTAGTAACACTGACCATGTCAGGCTCAGATAGGAGTTTGTGTGTACTATTGCACAAAATAGATCTAGAGATATAATACTCATGACATCAGTTCCAGCACTTAGTAACACTGACCATGTCAGGCTCAGATAGGAGTTTGTGTGTAGTATTGCACAAAATAGATCTAGAGATATAATACTCATGACATCAGTTCCAGCACTTAGTAACACTGACCATGTCAGGCTCAGATAGGAGTTTGTGTGTACTATTGCACAAAATAGATCTAGAGATATAATACTCATGACATCAGTTCTAGCACTTAGTAACACTGACCATGTCAGGCTCAGATAGGAGTTTGTGTGTACTATTGCACAAAATAGATGTAGAGATATAATACTCATGACATCAGTTCCAGCACTTAGTAACACTGACCATGTCAGGCTCAGATAGGAGTTTGTGTGTACTATTGCACAAAATAGATCTAGAGATATAATACTCATGACATCAGTTCCAGCACTTAGTAACACTGACCATGTCAGGCTCAGATAGGAGTTTGTGTGTACTATTGCACAAAATAGATCTAGAGATATAATACTCATGACATCAGTTCCAGCACTTAGTAACACTGACCATGTCAGGCTCAGATAGGAGTTTGTGTGTACTATTGCACAAAATAGATCTAGAGATATAATACTCATGACATCAGTTCCAGCACTTAGTAACACTGACCATGTCAGGCTCAGATAGGAGTTTGTGTGTACTATTGCACAAAATAGATCTAGAGATATAATACTCATGACATCAGTTCCAGCACTTAGTAACACTGACCATGTCAGGCTCAGATAGGAGTTTGTGTGTACTATTGCACAAAATAGATCTAGAGATATAATACTCATGACATCAGTTCCAGCACTTAGTAACACTGACCATGTCAGGCTCAGATAGGAGTTTGTGTGTACTATTGCACAAAATAGATCTAGAGATATAATACTCATGACATCAGTTCCAGCACTTAGTAACACTGACCATGTCAGGCTCAGATAGGAGTTTGTGTGTACTATTGCACAAAATAGATCTAGAGATATAATACTCATGACATCAGTTCCAGCACTTAGTAACACTGACCATGTCAGGCTCAGATAGGAGTTTGTGTGTACTATTGCAATAAGAATCTAGAGATATAATACTCATGACATCAGTGCCAGCACTTAGTGACACTGACCATGTCAGGCTCAGATAGGAGTTTGTGTACTATTGCACAAAATAGATCTAGAGATATAATACTCATGACATCAGTTCCAGCACTTAGTAACACTGACCATGTCAGGCTCAGATAGGAGTTTGTGTGTACTATTGCACAAAATAGATCTAGAGATATAATACTCATGACATCAGTTCCAGCACTTAGTAACACTGACCATGTCAGGCTCAGATAGGAGTTTGTGTGTACTATTGCACAAAATAGATCTAGAGATATAATACTCATGACATCAGTTCCAGCACTTAGTAACACTGACCATGTCAGGCTCAGATAGGAGTTTGTGTGTACTATTGCACAAAATAGATCTAGAGATATAATACTCATGACATCAGTTCCAGCACTTAGTAACACTGACCATGTCAGGCTCAGATAGGAGTTTGTGTGTACTATTGCACAAAATAGATCTAGAGATATAATACTCATGACATCAGTTCCAGCACTTAGTAACACTGACCATGTCAGGCTCAGATAGGAGTTTGTGTGTACTATTGCACAAAATAGATCTAGAGATATAATACTCATGACATCAGTTCCAGCACTTAGTAACACTGACCATGTCAGGCTCAGATAGGAGTTTGTGTGTACTATTGCACAAAATAGATCTAGAGATATAATACTCATGACATCAGTTCCAGCACTTAGTAACACTGACCATGTCAGGCTCAGATAGGAGTTTGTGTGTACTATTGCACAAAATAGATCTAGAGATATAATACTCATGACATCAGTTCCAGCACTTAGTAACACTGACCATGTCAGGCTCAGATAGGAGTTTGTGTGTACTATTGCACAAAATAGATCTAGAGATATAATACTCATGACATCAGTTCCAGCACTTAGTAACACTGACCATGTCAGGCTCAGATAGGAGTTTGTGTGTACTATTGCACAAAATAGATCTAGAGATATAATACTCATGACATCAGTTCCAGCACTTAGTAACACTGACCATGTCAGGCTCAGATAGGAGTTTGTGTGTACTATTGCACAAAATAGATCTAGAGATATAATACTCATGACATCAGTTCCAGCACTTAGTAACACTGACCATGTCAGGCTCAGATAGGAGTTTGTGTGTACTATTGCACAAAATAGATCTAGAGATATAATACTCATGACATCAGTTCCAGCACTTAGTAACACTGACCATGTCAGGCTCAGATAGGAGTTTGTGTGTACTATTGCACAAAATAGATCTAGAGATATAATACTCATGACATCAGTTCCAGCACTTAGTAACACTGACCATGTCAGGCTCAGATAGGAGTTTGTGTGTACTATTGCACAAAATAGATCTAGAGATATAATACTCATGACATCAGTTCCAGCACTTAGTAACACTGACCATGTCAGGCTCAGATAGGAGTTTGTGTGTACTATTGCACAAAATAGATCTAGAGATATAATACTCATGACATCAGTTCCAGCACTTAGTAACACTGACCATGTCAGGCTCAGATAGGAGTTTGTGTGTACTATTGCACAAAATAGATGTAGAGATATAATACTCATGACATCAGTTCCAGCACTTAGTAACACTGACCATGTCAGGCTCAGATAGGAGTTTGTGTGTACTATTGCACAAAATAGATCTAGAGATATAATACTCATGACATCAGTTCCAGCACTTAGTAACACTGACCATGTCAGGCTCAGATAGGAGTTTGTGTGTACTATTGCACAAAATAGATCTAGAGATATAATACTCATGACATCAGTTCCAGCACTTAGTAACACTGACCATGTCAGGCTCAGATAGGAGTTTGTGTGTACTATTGCACAAAATAGATCTAGAGATATAATACTCATGACATCAGTTCCAGCACTTAGTAACACTGACCATGTCAGGCTCAGATAGGAGTTTGTGTGTACTATTGCACAAAATAGATCTAGAGATATAATACTCATGACATCAGTTCCAGCACTTAGTAACACTGACCATGTCAGGCTCAGATAGGAGTTTGTGTGTACTATTGCACAAAATAGATCTAGAGATATAATACTCATGACATCAGTTCCAGCACTTAGTAACACTGACCATGTCAGGCTCAGATAGGAGTTTGTGTGTACTATTGCACAAAATAGATCTAGAGATATAATACTCATGACATCAGTTCCAGCACTTAGTAACACTGACCATGTCAGGCTCAGATAGGAGTTTGTGTGTACTATTGCACAAAATAGATCTAGAGATATAATACTCATGACATCAGTTCCAGCACTTAGTAACACTGACCATGTCAGGCTCAGATAGGAGTTTGTGTGTACTATTGCACAAAATAGATCTAGAGATATAATACTCATGACATCAGTTCCAGCACTTAGTAACACTGACCATGTCAGGCTCAGATAGGAGTTTGTGTGTACTATTGCACAAAATAGATCTAGAGATATAATACTCATGACATCAGTTCCAGCACTTAGTAACACTGACCATGTCAGGCTCAGATAGGAGTTTGTGTGTACTATTGCACAAAATAGATCTAGAGATATAATACTCATGACATCAGTTCCAGCACTTAGTAACACTGACCATGTCAGGCTCAGATAGGAGTTTGTGTGTACTATTGCACAAAATAGATCTAGAGATATAATACTCATGACATCAGTTCCAGCACTTAGTAACACTGACCATGTCAGGCTCAGATAGGAGTTTGTGTGTACTATTGCACAAAATAGATCTAGAGATATAATACTCATGACATCAGTTCCAGCACTTAGTAACACTGACCATGTCAGGCTCAGATAGGAGTTTGTGTGTACTATTGCACAAAATAGATCTAGAGATATAATACTCATGACATCAGTTCCAGCACTTAGTAACACTGACCATGTCAGGCTCAGATAGGAGTTTGTGTGTACTATTGCACAAAATAGATCTAGAGATATAATACTCATGACATCAGTTCCAGCACTTAGTAACACTGACCATGTCAGGCTCAGATAGGAGTTTGTGTGTACTATTGCACAAAATAGATCTAGAGATATAATACTCATGACATCAGTTCCAGCCCTTAGTAACACTGACCATGTCAGGCTCAGATAGGAGTTTGTGTGTACTATTGCACAAAATAGATCTAGAGATATAATACTCATGACATCAGTTCCAGCACTTAGTAACACTGACCATGTCAGGCTCAGATAGGAGTTTGTGTGTACTATTGCACAAAATAGATCTAGAGATATAATACTCATGACATCAGTTCCAGCACTTAGTAACACTGACCATGTCAGGCTCAGATAGGAGTTTGTGTGTACTATTGCACAAAATAGATCTAGAGATATAATACTCATGACATCAGTTCCAGCACTTAGTAACACTGACCATGTCAGGCTCAGATAGGAGTTTGTGTGTACTATTGCACAAAATAGATCTAGAGATATAATACTCATGACATCAGTTCCAGCACTTAGTAACACTGACCATGTCAGGCTCAGATAGGAGTTTGTGTGTACTATTGCACAAAATAGATCTAGAGATATAATACTCATGACATCAGTTCCAGCACTTAGTAACACTGACCATGTCAGGCTCAGATAGGAGTTTGTGTGTACTATTGCACAAAATAGATCTAGAGATATAATACTCATGACATCAGTTCCAGCACTTAGTAACACTGACCATGTCAGGCTCAGATAGGAGTTTGTGTGTACTATTGCACAAAATAGATCTAGAGATATAATACTCATGACATCAGTTCCAGCACTTAGTAACACTGACCATGTCAGGCTCAGATAGGAGTTTGTGTGTACTATTGCACAAAATAGATCTAGAGATATAATACTCATGACATCAGTTCCAGCACTTAGTAACACTGACCATGTCAGGCTCAGATAGGAGTTTGTGTGTACTATTGCACAAAATAGATCTAGAGATATAATACTCATGACATCAGTTCCAGCACTTAGTAACACTGACCATGTCAGGCTCAGATAGGAGTTTGTGTGTACTATTGCACAAAATAGATCTAGAGATATAATACTCATGACATCAGTTCCAGCACTTAGTAACACTGACCATGTCAGGCTCAGATAGGAGTTTGTGTGTACTATTGCACAAAATAGATCTAGAGATATAATACTCATGACATCAGTTCCAGCACTTAGTAACACTGACCATGTCAGGCTCAGATAGGAGTTTGTGTGTACTATTGCACAAAATAGATCTAGAGATATAATACTCATGACATCAGTTCCAGCACTTAGTAACACTGACCATGTCAGGCTCAGATAGGAGTTTGTGTGTACTATTGCACAAAATAGATCTAGAGATATAATACTCATGACATCAGTTCCAGCACTTAGTAACACTGACCATGTCAGGCTCAGATAGGAGTTTGTGTGTACTATTGCACAAAATAGATCTAGAGATATAATACTCATGACATCAGTTCCAGCACTTAGTAACACTGACCATGTCAGGCTCAGATAGGAGTTTGTGTGTACTATTGCACAAAATAGATCTAGAGATATAATACTCATGACATCAGTTCCAGCACTTAGTAACACTGACCATTGGGCTAAAAATTTTTTTTAAAACAAAT